>NC_044570.1:6066608-6085327 GCF_007565055.1 Rhinopithecus roxellana
CGCGGCGGCTCACGCCTGTCATCCCAGCACTTTCGGAGGCAGAGGCGGGCGGATCATGAGGTCACGAGTTCGAGACCAGCCTGGCCAACACGGTGAAACCCCTTCTCTATTAAAAATACAAGAAATTAGCCGGGCGAGGTGGCAGGTGCCTGTCATCCCAGCTACTCGGGAGGCTGAGGCAGGAGAATCGCTTGAACCCGGGAGGCGGAGGTTGCGGTGAGCCCAGATTGCGTCAGTCTTGGGTATGTCTCTTTTCTTTTTTTCTTTCTGAGACAGAGTCTCGCTCTGTCACCCCGGCTGGAGTGCAGTGGTGTGATCTCAGCTCACAGCAACCTCCGTCTCCCGGGTTCAAGCAATTCTCCCGCCTCAGCCTCCCGAGTAGCTGGGATGACAGGTGCCCGCCACCACGCCCGGCTAATGTTTGTATTTTTAGTAGAGACGGAGTTTCACCATGTTGGCCAGGCTGGTCTCGAACTCCTGACCCGAGGTGATCCACCTGCCTCGGCCTCCCACAGTGCTGGGATGACAGGCGTGAGCCACCGCACCCGGCCTCCGGTATGTATATCAGCAATATGAAAACGGACTAAGACGCTCAATAATCACCAGGGAATAGCAAAGGAAACACACAGCGAGGCGATCTTCATCGGAGGGCAGCCGCGTTTTCGACGAACTTTTTGAGGAATATTCAAAAACACGCAATGAGACCGCAAACGGAGTGTCAGGAGGCTGGAGAACAAACCCGGCTCCAAGTTTGTGTCTCTGCCTCCTCTAAGTCAGGATAGAACGTTTGCAAGAGAGATCTCCGGCGGCAGGTGCGTGGATGAGAATATCCCACCAAGGCCAGGAGAAACAGAGTCACTGTGCACTGCCTCCTGGGACACCTGCCCCCCACCCCACTCCAGGCCCGAGAAGTCAGTCTGGGCAGAGCAGGGTGGTGGTGTGAGAGGGTAATACCAGCTGACACAGCTCCCTGAGATGAAGCTTCCGACACTGTCGCCTTTCAGAGCCTCCAGCTCAAGCCGCAAACGCTGCCTTTTCCGAAAGATCAGACAGCGAGATGCATTGGAGCGTGTGCAGACAGACATCCGTCCCTCCTTTCCTGCAGAAACCATGTCCCTGTCCCGCATGACCACTGGGGCAGGTGCCAGCGGTGACGAGCCATCACCGGGACCTTCAGTTCCGCGTGTATCCGTCTGGGTAAGGGGCACCAGCCCGTGCCCGGCTGTTGATTAATATGAGGCTCCACGTGCCTCGGTCCCCAAGCGTCTCAGCTTGTCCCCTGGTTTCCCTGGAAACAGCCTCCAAATGCACCGAGCTGGGCTCTGCTCCTCCTTCCCTGCTGCTGGTGGACCAGGCCCAGGCGGGCCACGTGGGCAACTCGGCACCTCACCTGTCAACACCGGCGGGCCCACCGTTTGATCACGACAGCCACCTGTCCCGCCGAGGCCATTCATCCCGTGATCACAGGGCCCTGCTAATGGAGTCAGCTGTGGCCACCCGGGGGGAGAGGTGCCCCGGGATCTGCCAGGGACGCTCTGATTTTCTTTTCTTTTCTTTCTTCCTTCTTTCTTTCTTTCTTTCCTTCTTTCTTTCTTTCTTTCTTTCTTTCTTTCTTTCTTTCTTTCTTTCTTTCTTTCTTTCTTTCTTTCTTTCTTTCTTTCTTTCTTTCTTTCTTTCTTTCTTTCTTTCTCTCTCTCTCTCTCTTTCTTTCTCCTTCCTTCCTTCCTTCCTTCCTTCCTTCCTTCCTTCCTTCCTTCCTTCCTGCCTGCCTGCCTGCCTGCCTGCCTGCCTGCCTGCCTGCCTTCTTTTTTTCTTTCTTTCTTGCTTTCTTTCTTTTTTTTTTTTTGAGACGGAGTCTCGCTCTGTTGCCCGGACTGGAGTGCAGTGGCCGGATCTCAGCTCACTGCAAGCTCCGCCTCCCGGGTTCACGCCATTCTCCTGCCTCAGCCTCCCGAGTAGCTGGGACTACAGGCGCCCGCCTCGTCGCCCGGCTAGTTTTTTGTATTTTTTAGTAGAGACGGGGTTTCACCGTGTTAGCCAGGATGGTCTCGATCTCCTGACCTCGTGATTCACCCACCTCGGCCTC
Organism: Rhinopithecus roxellana; assembly: GCF_007565055.1. Lineage (NCBI taxonomy): Eukaryota > Metazoa > Chordata > Mammalia > Primates > Cercopithecidae > Rhinopithecus > Rhinopithecus roxellana. The sequence continues at coordinate 6,068,695 of NC_044570.1, forward strand.
CCAAAGTGCTGGGATGACAGGCTTGAGCCACCGCGCCCGGTCATTTCTTTCTCTCTTTTTTTTTTTTGAGATGAAATGTCACTCTGTGGCCCAGGCTAGAATGCAGTGGCCTGATCTTTGCTCTCTGCAACCTCCACCTCCCAGATTCAGGCAATTCTCCAGCCTCAGCCTGCCGAGTCTATGGGATTACAGGCACCTGCCACCACACCTGGCTAATTTTTGTGCTTTTTAGTAGAGATGGGATTTCACCATGTTGGTCAGGCTGATCTCGAACTCCTGTCCTCAGGTGATCCAGCCGCCTCGACCTCCCGAAGTGCTGGGACGGCAGGCATGAGTCACCGCGCCCGGCCTCCGATTTCATACTTTCTTTGGGTGTTTCCTAGTCTGCAAAGTTTTGAGTCAGACGTTGGGTCGGTGGAGGTGTTCCTGGCGTGAGCTCACCTTCCAGAACCGTGATGGAAACTCAGCGCCCGACAGGAGGGTTGGTGACGTGGGCCCGTGGGTGAGGCAGGTCCCAGCTCACCCCACTGCAAATTGGTCTGATTTCAGAGTTCCTTGGAGAAAATTAGACTCACCGTTTTGAGCAACCTCGGGGTAAGAAAAATCAAGTGTTTTTTTTTTTTCTTTCTTTCTTTCTTTTTTATGACCACATTCCTTCACTTTGACTTCACCCACTGGTAGTCCAAAGACCATCTAACTCTCTCTGACTTTCAATATTAAAAATTCCGCCTCATAAAACGTGGATCTAGCCGGCATCAAAGCCTCGCATTCCATCCTGATTCTCATGGTTTATATATATATTAAAAAAAAAAAAAAAAAAAAAGCCACACACAGCTCCTCACCTTCCTACGCCCCAGGCAAGACTGTTCATTGCCAACCTTTTTATCCGGCAAATGTGAGGGGCTGCCATTAGCACCTCTAGAGAAATCCTGGGCCGGAGCGGGAGGACCCCCTTGTGAATAATCCTATCTCTGGTGTTATGATCGGGGTGTGTGTGTGACGTTTTGGAAGTTCGACTTTGGACACAAGACTCCCAGGACGACTTTGCATTTCTCATTCTGCCAACCTCATGACCCGTCTTGATGCTTGGACACCCAGGAGAGAGAAATTCAGACCGGGTTGCCTTGGCCACGTTTCCAGCCAAACAGCCGCTGAATCCATGTGCCCGGCTCCTCTTGCAGGAGGTGCCGACGTCCAACATGCGGGCTGCTGTTCTGAGGACGCTTCTTTCTTTTCTGTACCTCCCGGAAGCGTTGGGAGGATGGACTTTCTCCCATTATTTCAGTTCATCCTTCATTTTCCCGTAAGTATAAATGGGCCGGTTGTCTCCAGAAAACGCAAAGGCTGGACGGGCACTCAGAATCCGCCCCACACATAAGGTTACTGTGCTATTTGCAAATCCTGAGACGTATAATATTTCAACACTTTCCCCAAGGATCTCACCAACTGGGCCCTTAGTCATTTTAATAAAACCTCCCTGCCAAAGTATGGGACGGGGCCTGGCGGATGCCTGAGATTTTATGCTCTCCCTCCACCCGCCTCACTGTGTGGCCTTTTCAGAGCTACCTGGGGTCTCTGAGGTCCAGATGAAAATTGGCAAAAGCAGGTTTGCCGCCCACCTTCCTACCTACCTCACAGCCGGGCTGTGTGTGGGGAAAGTTAATTTATGGGCCGGGAGCTCTTTGTACCATGGCAGGCCTTACATAATTGGCTCGTCTTTGACTTTTTTTTCCAACTGGCTGAAGCCGGGGCAAGATCAAGCCCTTCCAAGCCCACTGGACAGCGTGTTCCGTTCGCCTGGCCTTTCCCGGACGCGGTTCTGCGTAAAACCGGGTGCTCAGAAAGCGTGCGGTCAACTGAAGACTGTTCTGCCTCGACCATTCCTCTTCCACAGTGTTTTGGTCCTTTTTGTGCCTGCAGGAAGACACATCTCAATTTGGGTCCTGATAAACCTTGTTCCCAGTGACCCCCTGATCCTCTCTCCTGAATGGATAGAGAATCCAGCCACTCGTATTTCTGGGGATGGTTTTTCTTGGTTATCGTAGCCTTTGGAGGATTGCGATTTTTTTTAAATCATTTTTTTTCTTCCTCCTCTATTTTTAGGCAGACTCTCCTGCGACCAGTTCATGTAACGAGAGTCTTAATGTAGCTTCAGGCTACCTTTGCAAAGGCACCCCCTATAAAAAGCACATGTAGGACTCTGGGCAGGGTGGTTCATACGCCTAATGCAAGTATTTTGGGAGGCCCAGGCAGGTGGATCTCTGGAGACCAGGAGTCTGAGACCACCCTGGCCAGCATGGTGAAACTCCCGTCTCTACTAAAAATAGAAAAAAAAAGGAGTCAGGCACGCTGACAGCTTGCCTGTGGTCCCAGCTCCTCAGGAGGCTGAGGCAGGAGAATCGCTTGAACCGGGGAGGTGGAGGTTGCAGTGAGCGGAGAACGCACCACTGCACTCCAGCCTGGGCGACAGAGTGAGACTCTGTCTCAAAAGAAAAAAAAAGAGAGAGAGAGAAATAGAGGCTAGAAAAAAAAAAAATTGAAACGAAGAATGGTGTGGAAAAGATGAAATAAAACACAATTAATGTGGCGGAGACCCCAAGAAGTTGATGGGGGCCTGAAAGAATAAAAATAAATAAATAAAAACAGATTGCAGAAAATTGTGCAGAGATAAAAATTTGAAGCTGGAGAAAGAACAGACGTAGAGAATTAACCCGGAATAAGTAAAAAGAACGCAAGACCACCAAACAATCAAAGCGAGACACGTGACATGTGCTTTCATTCCAACTTCTAGCAACTGTAAAATTGTAAAACCAGCATTTCCCCGAATTTATCAATAAGCAGTAACAATGGAAAATAAGGGGATGCCCCTGAGTGACATTTTTGTTTTTTTTTTGAGGCAGAATCTCGCTGTCACCCAGGCTGGAGCGCAGTGGTGCGATCTCGGCTCACTGCAACCTCCGCCTCCCGGGTTCGAGCGATTCTCCTGCCTCAGCCTCCCGCGTCGCTGGGATGGCAGGTGCCCGCCACTACGCCAGGCTAATTTGTGTATTATTAGTAGAGACGGGGTTTCGCCATGTTGGCCAAGCTGGTCTCGAACTCCTGACCTCAGGCGATCCGCCGTCCTCGGTCTCCCAAAGTGCTGGGATGACAGGCGTGAGTCGCCACACCCGGCCTCATTTCAGAGTTTTCTTTCAGATGCGCCATATAAAGAAGTCATCAAGCACTCCAATAACTTAGTGTGGAAGGCAGCAGTGACATGTGAATGATACTCACTGGATTTTCCCCACTTCGGCACGTGCAGAGATAGAAAGGAAGAGATAAATGGACATTTCAAAGCTGAATCTCCAACAGTGTCTAACGCCTGTTCGATGGGGCTTGATTTGGAAAAGAGTAAATGAACTTGAATCCGATTCAATTACCCTGTAGCCGTACAGCATAGTGTGCATTTAACATTTTACAAGAAGATCTGGTTTTCTGGTACTTCTTTTCTTTTCTTTTTTAACCGCAATAAAAAGTCGTAATTTCTTTTAACCGCATAAAAAACCATAATGTGGTTATGGATAATTGGCATAACCGCAAATAAAAAAGTCAAATATTTAACCTGTCTTTTCTGTAGCACTCATAAGCTATGTCATGGTGCTGTTAATGAAGAAAAACAAAAACACTGCCTGGGGGCCGTGGCTCAGGCCTGTAATCTCAGCACTTTGGGAAGCCGAGGCGGGCGGATCATTTGAGGTCAGGACATCGAGACCAGCCTGGCCGACATGGGGAAACCCCATCACTACGGGAAATACAAAAAAAAAATTAGCCAGGCGTGGCGGTGGGCGCCTGTAATCGCAGCTCCTCGGGAGGCTGAGGCAGGAGAATCGCTTGAATCTGGGAGGCAGAGGTTGCAGTGAGCTGAGATGGCGCCCCTGGACTTTTCAGCCTGGGTGAGAGAATCCCAGCACTTTTGGAGGCCTAAGGCTGAGGGTCACTTGAGAGCCCAGGAGTTTGAGACCAGCCTGGGCAACATGGTAATATCCTGTCTCTACAAAAACAAAAACAAAAAATGATCCGGATGTGGTATGTATGCCTGTATTCCCAGCTACTTGGGAGGCTGAAGGAGGGGGATGGCTTGAGCCCAGGAGGTGGAGGCTGCAGTGAGCTGAGATTGCGCCACTGCACTCCAGCCTGGGCAACATGGTGAAACCCTGTCTCTACTAAAATACAAAAATTAGCCAGGTGTGGTGGTGCGCACCTGTCATCCCATCACTTTGGGAGGCCAAGGCGGGTGGATCACCTGAGGTCAGGAGTTCGAGACCAGCCTGACCAACACGGTGAAACCCCGTCTCTACTAAAAATACAAAAATTAGCCGGGTGTGGTGGCAGGTGCCTGTGATCCCAGTTACTTGCGAAGCTGAAGCAGGAGAATCGCTTGAATCCAGGAGGCGGAGGCTGTAGTGAGCTGAGATCGTGCCACTGCACTCCAGCCTGGGGGACGGAGTGAGATTCCGTGTATATATTCAGAATATATCCGACCGCCTTGGATACTGAGGATAGACGTCATTTCGTTGGTGACCCTCTCTGCAGCAAGGAAAGCAATATTGCCCACCTGCATTATCAAACTGGACTCATTCAGCAAATTCAAGCTGTCAGCAAGATATGCAAACTGGAGGAAGGGCACCGTGGCTTACACCTGTAATCCCAGCCCTTTGGGAGGCCGAGGCGAGCAGATTCCTTGAGGTCAGGAGTTGGAGAGTAACGTGGCCAACATGGTAAAACCTGGTCTCTACTGAAAAAAAAAAAAAGAAAAAAATACAAAAATTAACCGGGTGTGGTGGCAGGTGCCTATACTGCCAGCTACTCAGGAGGCTGAAGCAGGAGAATTGTATTTATGAGGTGGAGGGTACAGCAAGCCGAGATCAAGCCACAGCACTCCAGCCTGGGTGACAGAGTGACACTTCGTCTCAAAAACAAACAACAAACAAGATATGCAAACTGGAATAACCAGGTTATATTATTCAAGGGATACTTTGCTATTACAATTTCTTAGTCAGCAGGAAAAATCGTAATTTCTTGCGTTGTCTGGGGTATGAGGACTGGCATGTTGTGTTTATGTGACCTAAGAATCTGGAGCAGTGGCTCACGCCTGTAATCCCAGCACTTTGGGAGGCCGAGGTGGGTGGATCACCTGAGGTCAGGAGTTTGAGACCAGCTTAGCCAACATGGCTAAACCTGGTCTCGACCAAAAATATAAAAATTAGCCGGGTGTGGTGGCGGGTGCCTGTAATCCCATCTACTTGGGAGGCTGAGGCAGGAGAATCGCTTGAATCCGGGAAGCAGAGGTTGCAGTGAGCCGAGATCACGCCACTGCACTCCAGCCTGGGCAACAGGGCGAGGCTCTGTCTCAAAAAAAAAAAAAAAAAAAAAAAGAAGTCTGGGCGTGGTGGCTCACGCCTGTAATCCCAGCGCTTTGGGAGGCAGAGGCAGGTGGATCATGAGGTCAGGAGATTGAGACCATCCTGGCCAACATAGTGAAACCCCATCTCTACTAAAAATACAAAAAGTGAGCCAGGTGTGGTGACGGGCACCTGTGGTCCCAGCTGCTCTGAAGGCCGAGGCAGGAGAATGGCGTGAACCCAGGAGGCGGAGGTTGCAGAGAGCTGAGATCGCGCCACTGCACTCCAGCCTGGGCGGAACAGCGAGACTCCGTCTCAAAAAGAAAAAAAAAATTGGAGCAGTTTGAAAGCTAACGTGTGGGCTTTCATCACCTTCTTCATCAAATGGTATTTCCTTGTCTTTTTTTTCGAGACAGGGTCTCCCTCTGTCACCCAGGCTGGAGTGCAGTGGTGCAATCTCAGCTCACTGCAGCCTCGACCTCCTGGGTTCAAGAGATTCTCCCACCTCAGCCTCCCGTGTAGCTGGGATGACAGACATGCACCAAAACATATTTCCATCTTCTCAGTATTTAGGACAGTTTCACATACCCTGACGTCGAGAATGAATTCAAGAAACTCTTTTTTTTTTTTTTTTTTTTTTTGAGATGGAATCTTGCTCTGTCGCCCAGGCTGGAGTGCACTGGCACAATCTCGGCTCACTGCAACCTCCGCCTCACAGGTTCAAGCTATCCTCATGCCTCAGTCTCCCGAGTAGCTGGGATGACAGGCACCTGCCAACACGCCTGGCGAATTTTTGTATTTTTAGTAGAGACGAGGTTTCACCACGTTGGCCGGGTTGGTCTCGAACTCCTGACCTCAGGTGATCCGCCCGCCTCGGCCTCCCAAAGTGCTGGGATAACAGGTGTGAGCCACCCTGGCCCGGCCCAACCACCTGATTGAGATAAAGGTCCCCCCAGGCTCTTGTTCCTTCTAACCCCGTTTTCTTGCTTTCTTTTCTTCCTGCCCTCCTAGAGTGGGACACGCTGACTTCAGCAGTCATCTTTGCACGGTTACAGAAATGTCAGGTATTTAATGAAACCACGAGCGTCCCGTACGTGCCAACGAGAACATATTGTACAAATATAGACAAAGTGGCATCCTTTGCATCCGTCGTTCCAGGTAGACACACGATGAATTTTTCATATCCTCTCCGCTTTGAACTCCGTCAGTACGGCCGGATACAGTCATTTGCATGCTTCTCTGAAGTCTGTTTTCTGACAGCAGCACTCACCTATTTAGAAGGCTGCTTGTTTTTACAATTTCATGGGGATCCTCCTGAAAGTGGTTTTTTTTTTTTTTTTGTTGTTGTTTTTTGTTTTTTTAAATTTTCTCTCCCACTGTGGGTGAGGTCCCGACGGACGCTGTGTGACGATCAATTGTCTAATTTACATCGTGTGAATCATAGATTTCAGAGACGGAGTTTTCCTCTCGTCACCCAGGCTGGAGGGCAGTGGCACGAGATTGGCTCATGGCAACTTCCACCTCCCAGGTTCGAGCGATTCTCTTGCCTCAGCCTCCCAGGTAGCAGGGATGACAGGCATGTGCCACCACGCCTGGCTAATTTTTGTATTTTTAGCAGACATGGGGTTTCATCATGTTGACCAGGCTGGTCTCGAACTCCTCACCTCAGGCGATTCTCCTGCCTCAGCCCCCCAAGTAGCTGGGATTACAGGTGTGCACCACCACGCCTGGCTAATTTTTGTATTTTTAGCAGACATGGGGTTTCATCATGTTGACCAGGCTGGTCTCGAACTCCTCACCTCAGGCGATTCTCCTGCCTCAGCCCCCCAAGTAGCTGGGATTACAGGTGTGCACCACCATGCCTGGCTAATTTTTGTATTTTTAGTAGAGATGGGGTTTCATCATGTTGACCAGGCTGGTCTGGAACTCCTGACCTCAGGTGATGCACCTGCCATGGCCTCCCAAAGTGCTGGGATTACAGACGCCAGCTGCTGAGCCCGGACCCCACTCAGATTTTCTAACAGTCAGTAGATGGAGGCTGGGGGAGGCCATGAGCAAAGGGGCCATGGGTGACTGGGGGGGTCTTTAGCTGAGGGGCTGAGGAGGCTCTTTTTATTTCTCCTGTGCTCATATGCTGTGTTACAGGAGACCTCGTTGGCTCCTAGCTGTCCCACCCTCCACACACACGTCCTGCTGACCACCTGAGCGTGCCCCCCCAACGGCGAATGCTTCAGACCCCGTCACAATCCAGGCCTGTGAAAGTGGGGGTCCCCCGGTCACCTTGGTGTGGGCACCTAGCAGTGAGAGAGAGGGATATTAGGGGGGGGTCCCCTGATATCACAACATATGGCTGGATTGGCTGCAAAAGTTGTGAGGATGTGGAAAATGTTGAACAACATTTAATATATAGGCATGTTTATATTTTAATTAAATATTTAATTAATACCCAATAATAAATATTAATATTTATTTAATATTAATTAAATATTCAGTACTCAATAATAAATATTAATGTTTATTTAATATTAATTATTTAATAATATTTAAATGTTTAATAATATTTAATAATCAATATTAATAAATAAATATTTAATGACTAATATTTAATAATTATTAATTACACATTTGATTAAAATATAAACCTGCATACAGCTATATAGCCATATTTTTGCATCTATCCATATATATCTGTAATAGATATGCATCTATATGCATATTGCAATATATGCAATATAAAATAGAAATATAAATTGAAATATTAATTAAATATTTATTTAATATTACTTAATATTTATATATTATATAATACAATATATTATATATAATATATAATAAATATTATATTTATGTATTTATGTTTATACAATATATAATAAATATTTATATATTTTTATTATATACAATATATAATAATATCAATGTATGTATATTATATACAATATATAATAAAAATGTATTTATAATATATAATATATAATATGAATGTATTTATAATATATAATGTATAATAATATGAATGTATTATAATATATGATATATAATATGAATGTATTTATAATATATAAATATATAATAATATGAATATAATATATAATACATAATATGAATATATGTTTACATATTATAACCTATTATATATAATATAAAATATATATGTAATATATAGTAAATATAATATATTTATATAATATTATATAATATATAATAAACATATTTATATAATATAATAATGTAATATTATATTTAATATTATTCAATATAAATTAAGTATTTAATTAATATTTAACAATAATTATTTAATATTTAATAATCACAATAATAATGTTTGATAATGTTGAATAACGTTGACGAGGGTTGATGGACATGGTTGCAGGTAAAAAGACACATAACTCGGCCGTGCGGTGGTGACTCACACCTCTGATACCAGCACTTTGTAAGGCTGTCGGGGGAGGATGGCTTGAGGCCAGGAGTTCGAGACCAGCCTGGGCAACATGGTGAGATTTCCACATCCTCACCCTTCATCTCTACAAAAAATAAAAAAACAGAAAGAGGCAAGATTGATGAATCATGGAGGGAGAGCTCTGTGATGTCCCAACGGCCTCAGCAATGCTGCGTTGGGCCTTTGCAAGGAGAAGAGATTGTCAGCAAGTAACTCCAACTATAGGGTAGAGGAGATGGATGTTTCCCTGAGGACATCTTTCTGTTCTTTTCTATTTTTTATTTTAATAATATTATTATTATTATCATTATTTTTGAGATGGAGTCTCGCTTTGTTGCCCAGGCTGCAGTGCAGTGGCACCGTCTCGGCTCACTGCAACCTCCACCTCCTGGGTTCAAGAGATTCTCCTGCCTCAGCCTCCTGAGTCGGTGGGACTACAGGTACCTGCCACCACGCCCGGCTAATTTTTGTATTCTTAGTAGAGACTGGGTTTCACCGTGTTAGCCAGGATGGTCTCGATCTCCTGACCTGGTGATCCGCCCACCTCGGCCTCCCAAAGTGTTGGATGACAGGCGTGAGCCACCGTGCCTGGCCATGTGAAATGTTTTTACAGCACTTAGACAGTGTTCGTAATTGATTGCATTGAAAGATTAGGTTTTGAATGTTTCCACTGTTATAAAATACACAGTGATATAAGGAGGTGAGGCGGTGGATGCCTTAATGTGATTTAATCATTCGACATTGTGCCCATGGATGAAAACATAACATTGCACCCTGGACGCATACATAATTACTAGTCAATTAAAAATAAAGTAGTGGCCAGGTGCGGTGGTTCATGCCTATAATCCCAGCACTTTGGGAGGTCGAGACAGGTGGATCACAAAATCAGGAGTTCGAGCCCAGCCTGGCCAACGTGGTGAAACCCCGTCTCTACTAAAAATACAAATATTCGCCGGGCGTGGTGGCAGGTGCCTGCAATCCCAGCTACTCGGGAGGCTGAGGCAGGAGAATTGCTTGAACCCAGGAGGTGGAGGTTGCAGTGAGCTGAGATCGCGCCACTGCCCTCCAGCCTGGGCGACAGAGTGAGACTCTGTCTCAAAAAAAAATAACAAGTATGTGAGGTAGCAGGTGCATTAACTTGATTTAATCATTCCACATTACACACACTGATGAAAGCCTACCATTATACGCCAAACGCAGACATAATTATTATTTGCCAATTAAAAATAAAATATTAACCTTCTGGCCTAAGGCCACCAACATTCAGGTGCTACGTGGAGGTGGCCCAGGTGCCTTACGTCTGCTTTGGACCTCATGCTGGAAAACTGGTGGTGACTGTAGATGTTTTTGATGAGAACAGGGCTTTGGTTGATGGACCGTGCACTCAGAGGAGGAGATGGGTCACTCTTTTCAAGCAGAGGCAGCTCACTGATTTCCTCCTCGAGTTTCCACACCGTGCCCGCCAGAGGTACGTCCGACAGGCCTGGCAGAAGCTACTCATCGATACAGAATGTGTAGCCACACGATGGGCCAAGGAGATGGAAGCCAGAGAAAAGAAAAGTAAAATGACAAGAATTCAATTATTTTAAAGTTCTGAAGGCAAACAACATGAGGAATAGAACCATCAAGCATGAGGTTAAGAAGCTTCAAGACCGGGCGCAGTGGCTCACACCTGTCATCCCAGGACTTTGAGAGGCTGAGGCGGGTGGATCCCCTGAGGTCAGGAGTTCGAGATCAGCCTGGCCCACATGGAGAAACCCCGTGTCTACCAAAAATACAAAAAGTAGCCAGGCGTGGTGGTGGTGCGCACCTGTCATCCCAGCTGCTCGGGAGGCTGAGGCAGGAGAATCGCTTGAACCCGGGAGGCGGAGCTTGCAGTGAGCCGAGATCGCACCACTGCACTCCAGCCTGGGCGACAGAGCGAGACTCTGTCTCAAAAAACCAAAAAAACAACAACAAAAAAGGCTCCAGCCCTAAAATAGAAGAAACACCTTCCACAGAACTTCCTGCTCCAAAGATACTGGGCAAGAAAGCATAAGAGGCAATTATAAAAAGTCATAAAGGTTCTTTTGACATGTTGGCAAATCTAAAAAGTAATAAAAATAAAAAAATTAAACTAATAAAACATTAGGAAAACGTATGACGGTTTTATGACCTGCTTTTTCTTCTTTTAGAACTCTGTTAAAAATATGTTTGTGTGTTAAAAAAACCCAGAAAACCAGAGAATGTGCTTTGAAAATAAGCAACTTTCCTTATGACCCTAGCAGGTGTGAGTGAAGCTACTGGCACGACACCTGTTTGGTCTTTATAACAAGCAGGGTTGACCGGGCGTGCTGGCTCATACATGTCATCCCAGCACTTTGGGAGGCCGAGGTGGGCGGATCACCTGAGGTCACGGGTTCAAGACCAGCCTGGCCAACATGGTGAAACCCCGTCTCTACTAAAAACACAAATATTAGCAGTGTGTGGTGGCAGGCACCTGTAGTCCCAGCTACTCGGGAGGCTGAGGCAGGAGAATCGCTTGAACCCGGGAGGCGGAGGTTGTACTGAGCCGAGATTGCGCCACTGCACTCCAGCCTGGGCGACAGAGCGAGACTCCATCTCAGAAAAAAAAAAAAAAAAAAAAAAGGATCAGCGCATTTTTCCCTCCTTAAGCTCAGGTAAGGCTCGGTAAGTTACCCTATCTGTAGGTACACGCGTCCATCTACTTATAAAATGCTGCCATTGCGTTCATCAAACCGTTGTTGGACTGCAGAGACTCAGCCACAGTTCACTGCAGCCTTGACCTCCTGGGCTCCAGCCCTCCTCCCACCTCAACCTCCCAAGTAGCTCAGATTACAGGCTCATGCCGTCATACCCACTTTCTCTTTCAAAGTTTTTGTAGAGATGGGGTCTTGCTATGTGGGCCAGACTGGTCTCAAAGTCCTGGGGTCCAGCGATCCTTGTGCCTTGCCTTGGCGTCCCAAAGTGCTGGGATTACAGGCATGAACCACCGCGACCTGCGACTTCTACCTGTCTTTACCTGCACCTGTTTCTTAAGATATTGTATTCATTGCAGGCTTGTGACAATCTTCTTGATTTTTCAAAATCATTGCAATAAATTCTTACTGGGGCTCACGTCTGTAATCTCAACACTTTGAGAGGTCAAGGGTGGGTAGATCACCTGAGGTCAGGAGTTTGAGACCATCCTGGCCAACAAGGTGAAACCCCGACTCTACTAAAAATACAAAAATTAGCTGGGCGTGGTGGCAGGTGCCTGTGATCCCAGCTACTCAGGAGGCTGAGGCAGGAGAATCGCTTGAACCCGGGAGGCGGAGGTTGCAGTGAGCTGAGATTGCACCGCTGCACTCCAGCCTGGGAGACAGAGCGAGACTCCATCTCAGATAATAATAATATTATTATTATAATAAATAATAATATTTATTTTATAATTGTTATAATAAAATAATAATAAAACCAGTCTGGTGCCCGCCCTAGATAAATGCCTTACTCTACTCCAAGCCCTGAAGGTGACCAAGAAACTTGGAAGTTTGAGATCTCCCCCAAACCCTACTCAGCCATAAAGAGGGAGAAAATAATGGCATATTCCCAGCCATCTGGATGGAGCTGGAGGCCGTGATTCTAGGTGAAGTAACTCAGGAATGGACAATCAAGCATCACTATGTTCTCACTTATACGCAGGAGCTAAGCTTCGAGGACGCAAAGGCATGAGAATGATATGGAATGGACGTTGACGGCTCGGGGAAGGGTTGGAGGGTTAAGCAATGAAAGGTATGAAACAATGGAATTTCCTGCACCTGTAAGTCCACCAGCCAGAAGGGTTAACCCAGACAGTGCACCTGTATTTAAGAATGGACGTCCGGCTGGGCGAGCTGGCTCATGCCTGTCATCCCAGCACTTTTTGGGAGGCCGAGGTGGGCGGATCACCTGAGGTCACGAGTTCAAGACCAGCCTGACCCACATGGTGAAACCCCCGTGTCTACTAAAAATGCAAAAATTAGCCGGGCGTGGTGGCAGGTGTCTGTCGTCCTGGCTACTCGGGAGGCTGAGGCAGGAGAACTGCTTGATCCTGGGGGGCGGAGGTTGCAGTGAGGTGAGATCGTGCCACTGCACTCCAGCCTGGGCAACAAGAGTGAAACTCCATCTCAAAAAAAAACAAAAAACAAAAAACAAAAAACCCAAAATCAACAAAACAGTGGATGTCCACGTAGGATGGGGCGGCTGGCGTAACTGGGGAGTCCTTATCCAGTGACCCGCTGTTGAGATGCATTGGAATTCATTTGACATTGAATGGTTGATCCTAACCACATACCATGATGGTTAAAGTTATAGACAGGGCCTAGTCACTCCCCCGCTCCAACTACACACACACACACACACACACACACACACACACACACACACACACAACGCATGCATCAAATAACCGATGAATCTATTAATTGCTTGTTAGGCAACGGGTGACGTAGCCCTGACTCGCTAACGAACCAACCGGGACTCTGAAGATTTCAATTTGTACCGGCTAAGTGAGTGAGTGACAAGCCGTTCCTTCTCCCGGAATGAGCTGGCCAGATCATGACGGCTGAGAGATTCCAGAAGCTACCTCCAGTCTCGTAGGTGACGGCGGAGAAAACAGAGGTAGCTGAAATGATGTGTCTGCATTTAGAAAGTAGACGGTGTCCGCCAGCCAGCTGGGAATACGAGATTTAAGGGGTTGGGTTTTTTTTTTTTTTTAAGTTTTTATTATTTATTTACTTATTTATGTATTTATTTGATTTATTTATTTTTTGAGACAGAGTCTCACGCTCTCACCCAGGCTGGAGTACAATGGTCCAATCTCGGCTCACTGCAACCTCTGCCTCTTGAGTTCAAGTGATTCTCCTGCCTCAGCCTCCCGAGTAGCTGGGATTACAGGCGCCCAGCACTACGCCTGGCTAATTTATGTATTTTTAGTAGAAATGGGGTTTCTCCATGCTGGTCAGGCTGGTCTCGAACTCCTGGCCTCAGGTGATCTGCCTACCTCGGCCTCCCAAAGTGCTGGGATGACAGGCGTGAGCCACCGCGTCCGGCCTAAAGTTGTGGGTTTTTTTTTGTTTGTTTGTTTTGTTTTTGAGATACAGCTGTCACCAAGGCTGGAGTGCAGCGGTGCAATCTCGGCTCACTGCAACCTCCGCCTCCCAGGTTCAAGCGATTCTCCTGCCTCAGCTTCCCGAGTAGCTGGGATTACAGGTGCTCAGCACTATGCCTGGCTAACTGAGATGTATTTTTAGTAGAGACGGGGTTTCTCCATGTTGGTCAGGCTGGTCTTGAACTCCTGACCTCGTGATCTGCCCTCCTCAGCTTTCCAAAGTGCAGTGAATACAGGCATGAGCCACCGCGCCCAGCCTCCTTTGTAAAGTTGATGCATAAAAGAAAAAGAACATAATTTAAGGGTACTTGTGGTAATGTAATGCATTCATGTAATTTGTAAAAATCAACTCGGTTCGCTTGGGATATCTGTCACCTTAAATATTCGTCTTCTCTTAATGCTAGAACCGGTGGAATTCTTCTTATAATTTAAGGGAATATAAGATTTAATATGAGAATATAATCATTATATATTTATATATAATGTAATTGGTTCTAGCATAAAGAAAATACAAATACTTCAATTTTATTACATATACATTTTACATAATTTAAAACATATATTTAAATTTTATCACATATATATTTTACATAATTTAAAACATATATTTTATTTTATATGTATTATATATACATATAATTTAAAAGAGCACCAAAAACTCAGTCATCAAGAAAACTGGCCGGGCGTGGTGGCTCACACCTGTAATCCCAGCACTTTGGGAGGCCAAGGTGGGCAGATCACCTGAGGTCAGGAGTTTGAAACCATCCTGGCCAACATGCTGAAACCTGTCTCTACTAAAAATACAAAAATTAGTTGGGTGTGGTGGCGCAGGCCTGTAATCCCAGCTAGTCAGGAGGCTGAGGCAGGAGAATCGCTTGAATCCGGGAGGCGGAGGTTGCAGTGAGCCGAGATCACACCACTGCACTCCAGCCTGAGTGACAGAGCGAGACTCCCTCTCAAAAAATAAAATAAAATAAAATAAAATAAAATAAAATAAAATAAAATAAAATAAAATAAAATAAACAAACAGAGCTTTTCCTTCTGAGGTGCCGGGCACGGTGGCTCACGCCTGTCATCCCAGCACTTTGGGAGGCCGAGGCGGGCGGATCACAAGGTCGGGAGTTCAAGGCCAGTCTGACCAACGTACCAAAACCCTGTCTCTAGTAAAAATACAAAAATTAGCTGTGTGTGGTGGTGGACACCTGTCATCCCAGCTACTCGGGAGGCTGAGGCAGGAGAATCACTTGAACCCGGGAGCTGGAGTTTGCAGTGAGCCGAGATTACGCTTCTGCACTCCAGCCTGGGCGACAGAGCAAGACTCTGTCTGAAAAATAAATAAGTAAATAAATAAATGCATAAATAAATACCTAAAGGTAAAGAGAATTTTTCCTTCTGTGGTATGAAGGCCTGAATGACCACAATGTACAAACAATCACCAGTAATACCTGGTTCTGTTGCACTGCAAACGTCACACCCGATGTCTTGAACCACAAAAGGAAGGGACCAGGGATTCTTTTATTTTATTTTATTTTATTTTATTTTATTTTATTTTATTTTATTTTATATTTTATTTTATTTTATTTTTTGAGACAAAGGCTTGCCCTGTCGCCCAGGCTGGAGTGCCGTGGCGTAATCTTGGCTCACTGCAAACTCCACCTCCTGGGTTCAAGCGCTTCTCCTGCCTCAGCCTTCCGAGTAGCTGGGATGACAGGCACCTGCCACCACACAGAGCTAAGTTTTGTATTTTTAGTAGAGACGGGGTTTCACCATGTTGAACAGGCTGGTGTCGAATGCCTGACCTCAGGTGATCCACCTGCCTCGGCCTCCCAAAGTGCTGGGATGACAGGCCTGAGCCAGCGTGCCCGGCCAAGACGAAGCCTTCTGTACAGTCAGCGCTTTTCTCTCCTCCTGCCACACTGCCCGGAGGGTCGTGGGTCTCTCTTCTCCTCTAGCACATGCGGAGAAAGGAAATATTCCATGAGGAATATTAATTCCACACACACATCCTGGGATGGGATTAAAATACTCAAACAGGCTTGGACGTGCTGTTGTCTGTCCTGTGTCTGCAACGTGAGAATCATTTCTCTGTCCCAGGCCTGTGGAGAGGGAGAGGAGGGGCTGGGATTTCACCACAAGACCATTTGCTGCTTCATAAAGAATTTCACGGAAACCCTGAACCTTTTGATAGGTAATTACAGTCAGGAAACCCAGCACATATGAATTTTATATTTACAATCCACACTGAGGTCACCCTTGAAACCCTCACCATGTGCCTTCAGAAATAGGTTCCTGGGGCCATTTTATTAAAACTGCATTTCCTCCGTCGCTGGTAGGGCCCAGCCGAGGAGAAAATGGGAACAGATGTGGCTGGGGACGCCTCGAGAATCTGGGCTGCTCCCCGTCTGCCATCCTCACAGATGCAACGGGATTTCAGCATGGTCTTGCGAGGGATGCGGGGAGGCCGGACAGACCGCTCGGTCCTCATCGAAGGCATGGCTGAAGTCATCCATTGCTGCATGAAATATTATGTTTAAATGTTTTAAATTATTAAATATGATTAAATACTTCATACTATTTAAATAAATATTATTTATTTAAATAAACGTAATTGTTGATTTAAACTCGCCTCCAAAGTGCTGGATGACGGGCGTGAATCCACCACCAGCGACCCGGCCAGTTATCCTG
>NC_044570.1:6085427-6272927 GCF_007565055.1 Rhinopithecus roxellana
AAATAGTAAAAGAGAACGACTAAAAGAAGACGAAGAAGAAGAATACTACGTATAATGACATAATCACACCTCCTAAGACAATTTACTCCATACTACCTCCTCCTCCTTCTTCTTCCTATCTCTTCCTCTTCTTCCTTCTCCTTCTTCTCCCTTCTTTCTTCTCCTTCTTCTTTTTTTTCTTTGAGATGGAGTCTTGCTCTGTCACCCAGGCTGGAGTGCAGTGGTGTGATCTCAGCTCACTGCAACCTCTGTCTCCCGGGTTCAAGTGATGCTCCTGCTTGAGCTTCCCAAGTACCTGGGACTACAGGCGCCTGCCACCACGCCCGGCTCATTTTTGTATTTTTATTAGAGATGGGGTTTCACCGTGTTAGCCAGGATGGTCTTGATCTCTTGACCTTGTGATCCACCCGCCTTGGCCTCCCAAAGTACTGGGATGACAGGTGTGAGCCACCGCGCCCGGCCCCTAGTTCCCTCTTCTATGAAATGCAAGAATGATAATATAGGTTGACCGTTCCTCATCTGGAAGTCCAAAACCTGAAATGCTCCAAAATCTGAAACTATTTGAGCACCAGCACGGTGCCAGAAGTGGAAAATCACAATGATACTAAAGTGGTATGTGTCCAGAGGACTCTTTGTTTGTTGACGAAGGACAAGGAACTCTTGACCTTATGTGCAAAGTCACAGTCAAAATGCAGTCAAAACTTTGTTACGTGCACAAAATTGTTAAAATGTGTAAAATTACCCTCAGGTCATCTGTATAAGATGCTTAGGAGGCCGGGCGTGGTGGCTCATGCTTGTAATTCCAGCACTTTGGGAGGCCGAGGCGGGTGAATCATTTGAGGTCAGGGGTTCGTGACCAGCCTGACCAACATGGTGAAACCCTGTCTCTACTAAAAATTCAAAAAAATTAGCCAGGTGTGGCGGCATGCACCTGTCATCCCAGCTACTGGGAGGCTGAGGTAGGAGAATCCCTTAAACCTAGGAGGCGGAGGTCGCAGTGAGCTGAGATCGTGCCACTGCACTCCAGCCTGGTGCCAGAGCAAGACTCTATCTCAAAAAAAAAGAAAGAAAGAAAAAGATGCATGTGAAACATAAACGAATTTTGCATTTAGACAAGAGCCTGATCCGAAGATATCTCATTGAATATACAAATATAACAAAATCTGAAAAAATAAAACATTTGAAACACTTCCAGTCCCTGACATTTCAGATAAAAGATCCTCAACCTGTATTAACTTTCTGGTTTTCTGGGAAAATAAAATGAGTGGTTTTAAATCAAGAACTGGACATAGGGCTTGGTTCTTAGTAAGTGCTCAGAATGTCCTTGTCGTTGTTATTATATTCCTCAACAATCCTAACGATTATCCAATATTTCTACCTGCTTGTCAAGAGCAGGAACAAATTCAATCTTTTCCATGTATGCACTCCTCTTCGTTTGCTGATTTCTCTATAAAATACCCATGCGCTTTGTTTCCCCCAATAGGTTTTTGGGCCCACCTGCTCTTTGTGTTGCAGAAGGGAATTAGAAGAAAAAGGGTTAGGCTGGCATCACCAAAAGTCTTTTCTCTCTTTAAAAGTTATTCTTATTTTCCACCAGTCTTTGACAGCATCTTTATCTTCACCGAAAAGAATCCACGTGGACAATGTCTTCCCTTCCACACCGTTCACGGGAGACATGTGAAACCCTGCAACGGACACTCCTGGCTGTACTCAAGTTTCTGAGGAAAGGGCTCCACAGAGAAATAATTCTTTCCAGGGATGTCGAGCTGTGACCTCGGGAACTGAAATCTGGAGACAAAGGGAACGGGTGTTTGCCTTCACCTCATGAAAGGTGAATGATGTTCTGCGGTTGCAATGGCTTATGTATTTCCTTCCTTCCTTCCTTTCCTTCCTTCCTTTCCTTCCTTTCCTTCCTTCCTTTCCTTCCTTCCTTTCCTTCGTTTCCTTCCTTTCCTTCTTTCCTTTCCTTCCTTCCCTTCCTTTCCTTCCTTCCTTCCTCCTTCCTTCCCTCTCTCTCTCTTCTTTCTTTTCTTTCTTCTTCCTTTCTTTTCTCCTTTCTTTCTGAGACAGTTTCCTTCCTTCCTTCCTGTTTCTTTTTCTTTCTTTTTGAAACAATTTTCTTTCTTTCCTTCCTTCCTTCTTCCCTCCTTCCTTCCTTCTCTCTCTCTTCTTTCTTTTCTTTCTTCTTCCTTTCTTTTCTCCTTTCTTTCTTTTTGAGACAGTTTCCTTCCTTCCTGTTTCTTTTTCTTTCTCTCTTTTTGAAACAGAATTTTCTTTCTTTCTTTCCTTCCTTCCTTCCTTCTTTCTCTTTCTTTTCTCTCTCTCTCTCTCTCTCTTTCTTTTCTTCTTTCTTTTTAAGACAGGGTTGGGATGGAGTCTGGCTCTGTCGCCCAGGCTGGAGTGCAGTGGCCGGATCTCAGCTCACTGCAAGCTCCGCCTCCCAGGTTCACGCCATTCTCCTGCCTCAGCCTCCCGAATAGCTGGGACTACAGGTGCCCGCCTCGTCGCCCCGCTAGCTTTTTGTATTTTTAGTAGAGACGGGGTTTCACCGTGTTCGCCAGGCTGGTCTCAAACTCCCGACCTCGTGATCCGCCTGCCTCGGCCTCCCTAAGTGCTGGGATGACAGGCGTGAGCCACTGCGCCTGGCCGTCACTGGCCATTTTTAATTTCTTGTTTTCTTTTTTCAGATGGAGTCTCACTCTGTCACCCAGGCTGGAGGGTGCAGTGCTGCCATCTCTGCTCACTGTGACCTCCACCTCCTGGGTTCAAGCGATTCTCTTGCCTCAGCCTCCCAAGTGGTTGGGACTACAGGTGCCTGCTACCACACCCAGCTAATTTTTGTATTTTTAGTAGAGACGGGGTTTCACCATGTTGGCCAGGCTGGTCTCAAACTCCTGATCTCAGGTGATCTGCCCGCCTCGGACTCCCAAAGCGTTGGGATGACAGGTGTGAGCCACCGCGCCCGGCCCATTTTAAATTATTGTCGTATTCTATTTTTAAATTCACATTCCTTAAACGTATTTAGTTCTTATTTTTAGTCACTGCCAACACTAGGACATAAAAGCACAATAACTTCAGTAGTCTATAAAACCCTTGAAATGTGAACAGCTGTAGGAACCAACCATCTGACATGATTTAAACCACACTTATTTGAAATGAGAGAAGGAATTGCAGACTCCCTTTAGAACTGTGAACTTCTTCAGCCCAGAGGTCATCGATTCTTCATCTACTTTATCTACCATCTTACCAGTCAATCCGCGGGAAATAAATCCGCATTTGTTGAACAACCTGCTGACCAAATTAATGAATATGCCTCGGTGCTTTCTTGCAAATCTGTGGCTTAATTAAAGATCTTTAAAAATACTAGTTTTTCGGCCAGCCGCGGTGCCTCCCGCCTGTCATCCCAGCACTCTGGGAGGCGGAGGTGGGTGGATCACCTGAGGTCGGGAGTTCGAGACCAGCCTGACCAACATGGTGAAACCCCCGTCTCTACCAAAAATACAAAATTAGTCAGGTGTGTGGGTGCACGCCTGTGGTCCCAGCGACTTGGGAGGCTGAGGCAGGAGAATCACTTGAACCTGGGAGGCGGGGGTTGCAGCGAGCCGAGATTGTACCATTACACTCTAGCCTGGGCAACAAGACTGAAACTTCATCTCAAAAAAAAAAAAGTAGTCTTTCATCCAGTTTTTTAAATAAAAAACTTTATGAAAAAATACTAGTTTTCCATGCTGTTTTTTAAAGAAATTGGTGGTCTATATTAAAAGAGATTAAATCCTGACCTGATAGGAGCTGGAGCATATAAATACATAGAATAGCAGGGGACTTTTCTGTTCTTTATTTTGCTTGCTTGTTTTCGATGCCCCCGATACAGTAAGTGACCTTTCTCTACCCAGACAATGCTTCAGTGTATACCAGCTCATCCAATGAGAAGAAGATCGCACAGGCATGCCAGCAGCATCTTCAGAATGCCTGTGCTTAAACACATGACCCTGCCGGCTTTTGACACCAGACGTGAGGAACATATTCTTTCCCTGACACTATTGTTCCTCGTAATGTCTTTGACTTTGGAATGCGATTAAAAAAAAAGAGAGAGCGAGGGGGGATGCTGGTGGCATTTGACAATTTGTCAAGGAGTGAGTATCAAAAACTACTTAGCACAGAAGTAGAAATTTCAGAGGGTAGCTCTAAACCCAACTGTTCCAGTGGGATACTCACTTTATGGGGTGGGGGGGTCTTAAAAGCCTCACAGTTCAGTTGGGTCTTAAGAGTCTCACAGGTGGGTCAGGCGCGGTGGCTCACGCCTGCAAAACCAGCACTTTGGGAGGCTGACGCGGGTGGGTCACCTGAGGTCAGGAGTTCAAGAGCAGCCTGACCAACATGGTGAAACCCCGTCTCTACTAAAAATACAAAAATTAGCCAGGCGTGGTGGCGCACGCCTGTAGTCCCAGCTACTTGGGAGGCTGAGGCAGAAGAATGGCTTGAACCCGGGAGACGGAGGTTGCGGTGAGCCGAGATCGCACCACTGCACTCCAGCCTGGGTGACAGAGCATGAGTTGGAGAAAAGAATAAAGACAGAAAAGCCAGAAGACCGCCTGGGAAGTCAACCTGCCCCAGCAGACACAAAACCACAGCCAGCAGGAGCCAGCATAGACCCCTGACCTGTGCAAAGCTTTTTCCATCCTTTACTGAAATAGAACGCTGCCTTTGAAAAAAAGTTTTAGTAAACATGAAAATCATAAATCCTTATTTACGTAAATAATATATCCTGGTCTTATTCTTAGAACCATTGGTTTTTCACGGCTCATTAAGAAAGCTCGGGGGCCGGGCGCGGTGGCTCAAGCCTGTAATCCCAGCACTTTGGGAGGCCGAGACGGGCGGATCACAAGGTCAGGAGATCGAGACCATCCTGGCTAACACGGTGAAACCCCGTCTCTACTAAAAAATACAAAAAACTAGCCGGGCGAGGTGGCGGGCGCCTGTAGTCCCAGCTACTCGGGAGGCTGAGGCAGGAGAATGGCGTGAACCCGGGAGGCGGAGCTTGCAGTGAGCTGAGATCCGGCCACTGCACTCCAGCCTGGGCGACAGAGCGAGACTCCGTCTCAAAAAAAAAAAAAAAAAAAAAAAAGAAAGCTCGGGGAGGTGGCTCACGCCTGTCATCCCGGCACTTTGAGAGGCCGAGGTGGGCAGATCACGAGGCCAGGAATTCGAGACCAGCCTGACCAACACGGTGAAACCCCGTCTCTACTAAAAATACAAAAATTAGCTGGGCGTGGTGGTGTGAGCCTATAATTCCAGCTACTCGGGAGGCTGAGGCAGGAGAATCGCCTGAACCCGGGAGGTGGAGGTTACGGTGAGCCGAGATTGCGCCACTGCACTCCAGCCTGGCAACAGAGCAAGACTCTGTCTCAAAATAAAGAAACAAATAAATAAATACAAAGAACTTGGTCCTCAGTCCATCTGAGGTGGCAGGATAGAATCTCCAGGGGCCGCTCTTTTCTTACCCGGTAATGAAAATTTGGCCATCAGAGAGAGGTCAGAACGGCCGACTTCTCATACAGCGGGAAGGCTAAGACTACCTTTATGCTTGTTTTCCCTCCTCCTCAGCGAATATGTCCGTTGCTACTTTCTAAATGTCTTGGAGGTGTTTATATTACAGTTTTGCATTTTGTGACAAGTTCCCTGGAGTCTGCCTTTCGCCAGGAGCCTGGAAACCTACCTTCCTCGCACAATGTCTCAGGCCTGTTCACAGCCGCTGAGTCCACACCATGTTTTAAACACCCCGCATCGAGTAGAAGTTCAGCCATGGAAATCCATTCTTTTCCTCACGGTTCTGCCCTCCAGTGATAGACAAGGCGTGTTTCATGTACAAGAGATGTGGATTTCTGCAAGATATAATTAATACTTTGTCACTTTCTGCTCTGAAAGTTGCCTTTGTTTATTGCACTGCAAAATTGAAAGTTGGCAAGGTGAGT
Source organism: Rhinopithecus roxellana (assembly GCF_007565055.1). Classification (NCBI taxonomy): domain Eukaryota; kingdom Metazoa; phylum Chordata; class Mammalia; order Primates; family Cercopithecidae; genus Rhinopithecus; species Rhinopithecus roxellana. The sequence goes on from NC_044570.1 coordinate 6,091,400, forward strand.
AGTTTCCTGTGACAATACATTGGGATTTTTTTTTTTTTTTTCCTGTAAGAAATTTAAGATGACAGCCAGGCGTGGTGGATCCTGCCTGTCATCCCAGCACTTTGGGAGGCCGAGGAGGGCAGATCACCTGAGGTCAGGAGTTCAAGACCAGCCTGGCCAACATGGTGAAACCCCTTCTCTATCAAAACTATAAAGACTTACCTGGGTGTGGTGGCGCACTCCTGTCATCCCAGCTACTCGGAAGGCTGAGGCAGGAGAATCGCTGGAACCTGGGAGGCAGAGGTTGCAGTGAGCTGAGATCGCACCGTTACACTCCAGCCTGGGCAACACAGCAAGACTCCATCTAAAAAAAAAAAAAAAAGCAATTTCAGATGAGATGATGGCTAAAGTTTTAGGAACAAGGAGTGACACTGTGAAGGCTATGGGGGAATCTCACAGTTTAAATGTAGGGAAGAGGTGGAGAAAAGGGAGAGGAAGCACGGAGCCCAGAAACACCGACCTGACACATCCAAGTTCAGAAATAGTCTGAAAAGGTTCACTTGCTTCGTTCCAAGAGAAACACAAATGTACCTGGATTCAGAGAAGTTGTTTAGTCCATGAGTCCATGATTTTTTTTTTTTTTTTTGAGACAGTGTCTTGCTCTGTCTCCCAGGCTGGAGTGCAGTGGTGTGATCTCAGCTCCCTGCAACCTCTGCCTCCTGGGTTCAAGCGATTCTCCTGCCTCAGCCTCCCCAGTAGCTGGGATGACAGGCACCTGCCACCACACCTGGCTCATTTTTGTATTTTTTATAGAGACGGGGTTTCACCATGTTGGCCAGGCTGGTCTCGAACTCCCGACCTCAGGTGATCCACCTGCCTTGGCCTCCCAAAGTGCTGGGATTATAGGCATGAGCCACTAACCTGGCTAATGTTTGTATTTTTTATAGAGACGGGGTTTCACCATGTTGGCCAGGCTGGTCTCGAACTCCCGACCTCAGGCGATCTACCCGCCTCGGCCTCCCAAAGTGCTGGGATGACAGGCGTGAGGCGCCACATGTGGCCAGAGGCTGTGAGTTTCTGATGTGAATTTTTGTTTTGACTTCATCTGTGCCGTAAGCCTTTTTTTATTTATTTTTATTATTATTTTTTATGTTAACCCTTGTGTCTTTGAGCCAAATCAAATACCTTAATCATTGGAGCAAGGAGAACGGTTATAACAGGCTCTGGGACAAGGATTAACGTTCTCCCTTTCTTGGCTGCTCTCTTTTGTCCCGAATTCTCACTTTGACTCATTCATAGTAAAATACGCATTTTTCACACTCCTCTCTTCCTTTAGCAAACGCCAAAGGCTTAAATGCATGGAGAGCAGACGCTTCTCATGACTTGTAATTATCCCCTCAGCCGAATGCAAGAAGAGGGCCCCGTGGGTAAGGCAGGGTGTTCATGAAAATGCCAGCGTTTTTATCACCGTCGCTACCATCTCCGCTCTTGGCTCCACTCCCCCGACGATCCTGGCTTCCCCCAGCAGGATAATTACTGGGTTATTACACTTGAACTCTGGCTGCTCTCAAGAAAAAAAAATGTATCCTGTCCTCCTGGCACATGGGCATTCTTATTTGAAACAGCCGGGGACGGCCCTCCTCTCTCATTTTTTCCACTCTGCAGGATACCATTGTCATTTGCTAGCGGGAGAAATGTGGCCATGCCTCAGAGTCCAGATTGCAGGAACCCCAGATGCTCAGATTTGTGTTGAGGCCGCTCTGGGGACGTGACAGCACATTTTTTGTGTGGTTGTGGTTGACGGTTTTGTGCCTGATTTGCATCTCCCATCCTTTTTCTACCTGTGACTTCTCATCCAGGAGATCATGGGAACAGATGCCGATTTCAGCATTTCGACTTTTTTTTTTTTTTTTTTTTTTTTTTTTTTTTTTAGTAAAAATGCATATATTGGCCGGGTGCGGTAGCTCACGCCTGTAATCCCAGCACTTTGGGAGGCTGAGGTGGGTGGATCCCTTGAGGTTAGGAGTTCGAGACCAGCCTGGGCAACATGGGGAAACCCCGTTTCTACTAAAAATACAAAAATTAACCGGTGATTGATGGTGGCACATGCCTGCAATCTCAGCACTTTACGAGGGCAAGGCAGGGAGATCACCTCAGGTCAGGAGTTCAAGACCAGCCTGGCCAACATCGCAAAACCCTGTCTGTAGTAAAAATACAAAAGTTAGACGGTGTGATGGTGGGTGTCTGCAACCCCAGGTACTTGGGAGGATGAGGCAGGGGAATCGCTTGAATCCAGGAGGCAGAGGTTACAGTGAGCCAAGATCGCACCACTGCACTCCAGCCTGGGCGACAGAGTGAGACTCTGTCTCAAAAAAGGAGAAATAAGCCGGGCTTGGTGGCTCATGCCTGTAATCCCAGCACTCTGGGAGGTCAAGGTGGATGAATCACAAGGTCAGGAGTTCGAGACCAGCCTGGCCAACATGGCAAAACCCTGTCTCTAGTAAAAATACAAAAATTAGCTGGACATGGTAGCGGGTGCCTACTCAGGAGGCTGAGGCAGGAGAATCACTTGGACCCAGGAGGCAGAGGTTGCAGTGAGCCAAGATCATGTCACCGTACTCCAGCCTGGGTGACAGAGCAAGACTCCGTCTCAAAATACAAGAAATAGGCCAGGCGTGGTGGCTCATGCCTGTAATCCCAGCACTTTGGGAGGTCGAGGTGGGTGGATCATGAGATCAGTAGTTCAAGACCAGCCTGGCCAACATGGCAAAACCCTGTCCCTAGTAAAAATACAAAACTTAGCCAGACGTGGTGGTGGGCGCCTGTAACCCCAGCTACTCAGTGGGCTGAGGCAGGAGAATCACTTGAACCCGGGAGGCAGAGGTTGTAGTGAGCCAAGATCACGCCACTGCACTCCAGCCTGGGCAACAGAATGAGAGACTCCGTCTCAAAAAAAGAAGAAATAAATACAATAGAAATAAAAAGAAAAATGCATGTGTCTTGATTATAAAGGTCTGCATTTCATAGCTCACCTTAGCTGGGCTGTTTGCATTTGGTTTGTTTGTTTGAGATGGAGTTTTATTCTTGTTGCCCAGGCTGGAGTGCAGTGGTCGGATCTAGGCTCATCGCAAGCCTCCACCTTCCAGGTTCAAGCGATTCTCCTGCCTCAGCCTCCCGAGTAGCTGGGATTATAGGTGCCCGCCACCACACCCTACTGATTTTATATTTTTAATAGAGACGGAGTTTCTCCATGTTGGTCGGGTTGGTCTCAAACTCCTGGTCTCATGTGATCTGCCCCCCCGGCCTCCCAAAGTGCTGGGATTACAGGCATGAGCCATCACACCAGGCCTCATTTCAACATTTTAAAATAATGTGTATGTTGGCCAGGAGCAGTGGATCACTCCCGTGATCCCAGCACTTTGGGAGACCAAGGCGGGTGACTTACCTGAGGTCAGCAGTTCAAGACCAGCCTGGCCAACATGATGAAACCCCATCTCTACTAAAAATACAAAAATTAACCGGGAGTGGTGGCACATGCCTGTAATCTCAGCACTTTGGGAGGCCAAGGCGGTCACTTTGGGATCGCCTGAGGTCAGGTGTTGGAGATCAGTCTGGTGTACATGATGAAACTCCGTCTCTACTAAAAATACAAAAATTAGCTGGCTGTAGTGGCACGCGCCTGTAATCCCAGCTACTCGGGAGGCTGAGGCAAGAGAATCGCTTGAACCTGGGATGTAGAGGTTGCAGTGAGCTGAGCTCGCACCATTTCACTCCAGCCTGGGCAACAAGAGCGAAACTCAGTCTAAAAAAAAAAATAATGCTTCTAATGGAAAATGATTTTGTGGTTCCTCAAAAAGAAAGTGTCCATATGACCCAGCAACTTCACTCCTAGGTACAGACCCCAAAGAATTAAAAACAGGAGCTCAAACAGGTACATGGTCCCGCCAGCATTATTCACAATAGTCAAAAGGCAGAGATAGCCCAAGGGTCCATCCGTGCATGAATATGGATCAACAGAATGTGGCCCATGCACACAGTGGAATATTATGCAGCCAGGAAAAAGAATGGCGCACTGGCAGGTGCTATGGCGTGCATGAGCCTTTGAAAAGCTTCATGTTCAGTGAAAGATGCCAGATACACAAGCACACATGTTATATGCCTCAATATACATGACATGTCCAGAATAGGTAAATCCACAGACTCAAAGTGGCGTCGTGGTTACCAGAGGATGAAGAAGGGGGAATGAGGAGTAACTGCTCATGAGAATAGATCTCTCTTTGAGATAATGAAAATATTCTCAACCTAGACAGAGGTGGTGGTTGTACAACACTGTGAATGGACTAATTGCCCCCGAATTGTCCACTTCAAAATAGTTGATTTTAAGGCTGTATGAATTTCACCTCAATAAAAGATATTTATTTATTTATTTATTTTTATTATTATACTTTAAGTTCTGGGGTACCTGTGCAGAACGTGCAGGTTGGTTACATAGGTATACATGTGCTATAGTGGTGTGCTGCACCCATCAACTTGTCATTTGCATTAGGTATTTCTTCTAATGCTCTCCCTTCCCCTGCCCTGCACCCCCTGACAGACCCCAGTGTGTGATGTTCCCCTTCCTGTGTCCGTGTGTTCTCATTGTTCAACTCCCACTTATGAGTGAGAACATGCGGCGTTTGGTTTTCTGTTCTTGTGTTAGTTTGCTGAAAATGATGGTTTCCGGCTTCGTCCATGTCCCTGCAAAGGACATGAACTCATCCATTTTTACGGCCGCATAGTATTCCATGGTGTATACTCGTGGAATATACATCATCCCTGGTCATTAGAGAAATGCAAATCAAAACCACAATGAGATATACCATCTCATGCCCATTAGAATGGCGATCATTAAAAAGTCAGGAAACAACAAATATTGAGAGGATGTGGAGAAATAGGAACGCTTTTACACTATTGGTGGGAGTGTAAATTGGTTCAATTGTGGAAGACAGTGTGGCGATTCCTCAAGGACCTAGAAGCAGAAATACCATTTGACCCAGCAATCCCATTTGACCCAGCAATCCCATGACAAAGGATTATAAATCATTCTACTATACCTAATCATTCTACTATAAAGACACATGCACATGTGTGTTTATTGCAGCACTGTTCGCAATAGCAAAGACTTGAAACCAACCCAAATGCCCATCAATGATGGACTGGATAAAGAAGAATTTTTTAAAAATAGTCTTTAAAAATGGAAAGAGAAGACAGCAGAGGGTACATACCAGGATGCCATCCACAGCAGAGCTCTGCCTGTGCAGATGCTGAGAAGAGACAGAACCTCAAACCCTGGGACTCCTGGGTGTCCACAAAGCATTGGCTCCTGGTTTGTAAGAAAACTAAGCATTCAGAAACATTTGCCATGATTTTCCTAAATTATGTTGACTCTGCTGGTAGTTACTGAAAGGTATTTTAGGTCTGTGCGCTACGATCATCATAATAACAAATTGAGCTTGTGTGTTGCGTATCTTTACTCTGATTTTTCAGTGATTCAGTTTCACTATGTTTACAAAACAATTCATCTTCAATATTTTGGAGGAAAAACGACAAAAACGAACACTGACAGTGGAAGAAGGCTTGGTTTCCATCACCTGTGTCTCAGGTCTCCCTGGAGAAAATTTTAAGTGCATGGATGGGAACTTTTTCTGTTTGGGGTTCCCATAACTCTTTCCAAGCCTGAATTCATTATCATCATCACCATCATCATCGTCACCATCATAACCATCACCATCATCACCATCACTAACATCTTTGCCACGATCATCATCACCATCACCATCATTGGCATCAGCATCATCTTCACCATCATCATCATCACCATCACCATCACCACCATCACCATCATCATTATCACCATCATTATCACTATCATAAACATCTTTATCACCATCATAACCATTACCATCATCACCATCACTAGCCTCTTTGCCACTACCATCATCACCATCACCGTTACTATTACCATCATCACTATCACCATCATTTTCACCATCATCACCATCATCACCACCATCACCATCATCTTCACCATCATCGTCCTCATCATCATCACCATCAGCACCATCACCATCATCATCATCATTATCACCATGATTATCACCATCATCACCATCACCATCATTGCCATCAGCATCATCTTCACCATCATCATCCTCATCATCACCATCACCATCACCACCATCATCATCATCATCATTATCACCATGATTATCACCATCATCATCATTGCCATCAGCATCATCTTCACCATCATCATCACCATCACCATCATTATCAACATCATTATCACCATCATAACCATTACCATCATCACCATCACTAGCCTCTTTGCCACTACCATCATCACCATCACCATCACTATTACCATCATCACTATCACCATCATTTTCACCATCATCAACACCAACACCATCATCATTATCATCATCGTCATCCTCACTATCGCCATCACCATCAGCACCATCACCATCGTCATTATCACCATCATCACCATCACTAACTTCTTTGCCACTACCATCATCACCATCACCATCATCTTCACCATCGTCGTCTTCATCATCATCATCACCATCACCACCATCACCATCATCATTATCATCATTATCACCATGATTATCACCATCATCATCTTCACCATCATCATCCTCATCATCACCATCACCACCATCACCATCATCATTATCACCATCATTACCACCATCATAACCATTACCATCATCACCATCACTAGCCTCTTTGCCACTACCATCATCACCATTACTATTACCATCATCACTATCACCATCATTTTCACCATCATCACCATCACCATCATCATCATCATTATCATCATCGTCATCCTCATCATCGCCATCACCATCAGCACCATCACCATCGTCATTATCACCATCACCATCATCACCGTCACTAACTTCTTTGCCACTACCATCATCATCATCATCCAAACCCTCTGTGTAAGAATGAATGAGAAAAATCACGACTCCCCCATGACACCTGCTGGCAGAGAAACCCACACAGAATCAGACTCAAACACGCTGTTTCTCCCTGTCTCTCTCTCTCTGATCCTCTCTCCCTACCTCCTTCTCTCTGTCTCTTTTCTGTCTGTCTTTCTCTCCCACTCTCCCTTTCTGTCTCTCTGAGTCCCTTTCTCTCCTTCTCTTCTGTCTCTCTTTGTCCCTGTCTTTCCCTGCCTCCTTCCCTCCATCCCTCTCTCCCTCGCTGTCTCTCTCTCTCTCCCATTCTGTCTCTCTTGAGACTTTCTCTCCCTCTCTTTTTCTCCTTCACTTTCTGTCTCTCTTTCTGTGTCTCCTCTCCATCTCTCCGTCTCTCCGTCTCTCGCTGTCCCTGTCTCTACCTCCCTTCTCTCCGTTTCTCTCCCTCTCTGTCTCTCTCTGCATCCCTGTCTCTCCCTCCCTCCTTCTCTCCATCTGTCTCCCCCTCTCTGTCTTTGTGTCCCTGTCTCTCCCTCCCTCTTTCTCTCCGCTCTCTCCCTCTCTGTCTCTCTCTCTCTCTCTGTTCCAGTCTCTCCCTCCCTCCTTCTCCCTGTCTCTCTCTCCCTCTCTGTCCCTCTCTCTCTGTCCCTGTCTCTCCCTCCTTCCTTTTCTCCACCTCTCTCTCCCTCTCTGTCTCTCTCTGTGTATCCCTGTCTGTCCCTCCCTCCTATCTGTCTCTCCCTCTCTGTCTCTCTCTCTGTGTCCCTGTCCCTGTGTCCCTGTCTCTCCCTCCTTCTTTTCTGTCTCTCTCTCTTCCTGTCTCTCCCTCACTCTCTTTTCCCTTTCTCTCACCTCTCTTCCCTTCTCTGTCTCTTGACAAAAACTCTTTCCTTTGACTGAAACCTAAGCCAGGCTCCTCTGAGTCCCCTGCCCGATGAGGCTGGACCTTGGGCTTCCCTCCACGTCCTTGTAGAATCACTTCTGAGCAAGAATCCTGCTATACCAGTGGGGTGAAAGTCCCCCACCCTTGAGGCCTGACCGTCCTGATCACCCTGGCTGGCGGTCCGCAGTGATCCAATCAAGTCAGTGTAGCCAGAAACTGCTTCTCCTAGGAATTTCCTCTGAGTAATCCACGGCCCCTACCCGTGTAGCCCCATAGTTGTAAATCTCCACTTCTCCGCGTTGGAGTCAAGACAGGGGCTGCTCTCTCCCCATTGCAAGACTTCGCTACAGGGAGTTTCCTGATAGCTGCCATCTTGGATGCCTTCAATGAAATCTGCTTTCCTGTCTTTAACTGACATTGAAATATTTCTTTTTCTTTTTCTTTTTTTTAATTTGAATTTTATGTTCTGGGATACATGTGCTGAACATGCAGGTTTGTTACATACGTTTACATGTGCCATGGTGGTTTGCTTGTGCCTATGAACCTGTCATCTAGGTTTTAAGCCCTGCATGCATTAGGTATTTGTCCTAATGCTCTCCCTACCCTTGCTCCCCACCTGCCAACAGGCCCCCATGTGTGACGCTCCCCTCCCTGTGTCCATGTGTTCTCATTGTTCAACTGCCACTTATGAGCGAGAACATGAGGTGTTTGGTTTTCTGTTCCTGTGTTTCTTGATTATAAATCATTCTACTATAAAGACACATGCACACATATGTTTGTTGTGGCACTGTTCACAATAGCAAAGACTTGGAACCAACCCACATGCCCATCAATGATAGACTGGCTAAAGAAAATGTGGCACATAGACACCACGGAATACTATGCAGCCATAAAAAAGGATGAGTTCATGTCCCTTGCAGAGACATAGATGAAGCTGAAATACTTCTTTCTTTAACCCTACATTCTTTCCCTGTCAGTGTGTATCGGTCTCTGGCTCTCACCCCACGTTGGTTCTGAAATGTCCACCTTGAATGTAAAATCCCAGGGAAGTGGGGCCTGAAGAGCTGTCATGGTTCTTAACACGCCCATTGCATGGCGTTCTGCCCACGTGAGACGTGGCCCTCAATCTTGTCCTCTCGCCTGCCCTGCATTTTCCAAGGGCGTCTTTCCTTATCCATGGCTCAGAGTCCCCTTCCTAAGTGTCCACGTCAGCATCCTGGAGACGAATGATGGCTGCAGGCTCTGGGACACTGTGGTACCCAACAGCTCTGGGGGCCGGATCCATACGATGCTGGAATCATCTCATAGATTCCCGGGGCCACAGCTCCATGGCAACCTTGCTGCCCAGGCGAGGGTGCCCATCATCCTAGCCTCCTTGGGAGTGTGGTGCCTTCGGAGACCCACGAGGTGCGGTGCTGAGACTGGACACATCCCAGCAAAACCAGCTGGTCACTCGGACCCTGGCTGTGACTCCAAAACCCCTAAGCACAGAGGGAGATGCACCAGCAGTGCCCGGACAAACTGGCTTTCCACGCCGCAGGTCCCTGTGAGTCTGTTCTACAGCGGCAATCCATCCCCGTCCAGCAAGGGCCTTTCCCATGAGAAAAGGCTTGACCCTGAGGTCAAGCGCATGTGCCAACCACCCCAGCAAGCCCCTTGGATCCTGCCCCCACAGGAGCCCTGGAATCCACTGCCACATCGCGCCTGGCATGCTCATTCTGGGTGTCGGAGACTCTGCATTCTTGCAGCCAGCACTCGGCCATTTATTCATTCTCCAAGAGGCCACAGTGCTCCCCGTGGCTGCATCCAGAGGTTCACCAGCCACATGCCCTTGTAGGTGACCGTCGGTTTCTCTCCTGGAATCTCCACCTACCGCCTGCTCCAACTTCCTTGAGGACACGCTCCCACCTCCCACGCAAAGCTAGTCTGCTGTCTTTGTGCAGTCAGCTCCCTATTGAGCTGTACCCACATCTACAGATACCACCAAGACAGCCTGCTAGCCTCAGAGGCACTGGGGCTGAGGTCAGCACAATGGCCTGGCCATGTTCTCCTAGGAGACACCTGAATCTCTTCCGTTTCTTCCTCAATGCGGGGGTTGCAAAGGTGGGAAAGGTTGACGGGAAGGAGGGATGCTTTCCACCTGGTGAATGATCCTGTGATGTTATCCCCACCTCTGAGCTTTCCTTGGGCGGGCACTCTGGGCCACTAACTGAACCCTGATGCTGACAACAATGAATATATAAAGACGCCCGAAGCTGCCGTTCTCTGCTGGTAAGGCTGGCTCTCATTATATTCCCATCACCTGAAGATCATTTTGTCACGTCGAAGGAAGCCCCTGGCCCTGAAGGACTCACTTCTCCCTGCAGTGACATTTAAAATTCCATTTCCCGTTATTAACGTTTTACCCAGGGGGCAAAGCCTTGCTCTGTCCTCGATTTCAGAAGCCACCGTGCGTCTCTTTCCTTTGGGAAATTTAATTTTTAAGCAACAAACAGTGACTGCATCTATCTGTAGGGTACACTGTGACATTGTGATATATGTACACATCATGGGATAATTGCCTGAAGCCAATGAACATATTCATCACCTCACCTGCTTTTCTTTTGTGTGTGTGGTGCACGCATTTAAAATCCTACATTTAGGCCAGGCACGGTGGCTCATGCCTGTAATCCCAGCACTTTGGGAGGTGGGCAGATCACGAGGTCAGGAGATCGACACCATCCTGGCTAACATGGTGAAACCCCGTCTCTATCAAAAAATATAAAAAAGTAGCCAGGTGTGGTGGCGGCGCCTGCAGTCCCAGCTACTCGGGAGGCTGAGGCAGGAAAATGGCGTGAACCCGGGAGGCGGAGCTTGCAGTGAGCTGAGATCCGGCCACTGCACTCCAGCCTGGGCGACAGAGCCAGACTCCGTCTGAAAAAAAAAAAAAAATCCTGTGTTTATTGTAGGACTGTTCACAATAGCAAATAGCAAATACATGGAATCAACCCAAGAGTCCATCAACACATGAATGGGGCCGGGTGTGGTGGCTCTCGCCTGTCATCCCAGCACTTTGGGAGGTCGAGGTGGGCTGAACACCTGAGGTCAGGAGTTCAAGACCAGCCTGGCCAACATGGTGAAACCCCGTCTCTACTAAAAATACAAAACTTAGCCAGGTGTCACTGTGCTTCACCTGTAATCCCATGTACTCGGGAGGCTAAGGCACGAGACTCGCTTGAGCCTGAGAGACGGAGGTTGCAGTGAGCCCAAATTGTGCCACTGCACTCAAGCCTGGGCACATGGTGAGACTGTGTCTCAAAAAAAAAAAAAAAAGAAAAAAATTGTTCACAGTAGGTTTTATATTTTTTTTATTACTAAAGTACTGTGCATTTCAAAATAGTTCAGGGTAGATTTTATTTTTAGTTCTATTTTTGTTAGTTAATAATAAAGTAATGTGCATTTCAAAATTGTTCAGTATCTGTTTCATTTTTATTTTGGTTAATTAATAATAAGTCACTGTGCATTTCAAAATTGTTCAGAGTATGGCTCACGCCTGTAATCCTAGCACTTTGGGAGGCCGAGGCGGGTGGATCGCCTGAGGTCAGGAGTTCGAGACCAGCCTGGGCAACATGGTGAAACCCCGTCTCTACTAAAAATACAAAAATTAGCCACGTGTGGTAGTGGATGCCTGTAATCCTAACTACTCAGGAGGCGGAGGCAGGAGAATTGCTTGAGCCCGGGAGGTGGAGGTTGCAGTGAGCCAAGATAGTGCTACTGCACTCCAGCCTGGGTGACACAGTGAGACTCCATCTCAAAAAAAGAAAAAAATTATTCACAGTAGGTTTTATATATATATATTTAATAATAAAATACTGTGCATTTCAAAATTGTTCACTATAGGTTTTATTTTAGATTTATTTTTGTGAATAATAAAACACTGTTCATTTCAAAATTGTTCAGAGTAGGTTTTATTTTTCTTAATAAAGTATATTTCAAAATTGTTCAAAGGAGATTTTATTTTTATTTTTGTTAATACTAAAGCACTGTGCCTTTCGAAATTGTTCAGAGTCGATTTTATTTTTATTTTTGTTAATTAATAATAAAGTACCATGCATTTCAAAATTATTCAGCATAGGTTTTATTTTTATTTTTATTGATTAATATTAAAGTACAGTGCATTTCAAAACTGTTGAAAGTAGATTTTTTTTACTTTTTTTGTGTTTTCTTGTTTTGTACAAATTTAGGGGTTCCATGAGAAATTCTGTTACACGTATAAAATGTGTGGTGATCTAGATATTTAGGGTGTCCATCACCTGAATGCAGTATTTTTGTGTTAAGTCTATACACCTTATTCTGTTATGGAACTCCAAATGTATTCCTTGTATACTTTTTTTTTTTTTTTTTTTGAGAGAGAGTCTCGCTCTGTCTCCCAGGCTGGAGTGCAGGACCGCGATCTCGGCCCACTGCAACCTCCGCCTCTCAGGTTCTAGCGATTCTCCTGCCTCAGCCTCCCGAGTAGCTGGGACTGCAGGTGTCCACCACGCCAGGCTAATTTTTGCATTTTTAGTAGAGACGGGGTTTCACCATGTTGGCCAGGATGGTCTCGAGCTGTTGACCTCATGATCCGCCCACCTCAGCCTCCCAAAGTGCTGGGATCACAGGTGTGAGCAAATGCACCTGGCCATTCCTTACATCTTAATGTATGTGTGCACCCTTTAACCCACCTCTCTGCATCCTCCTCCCTCCCTCTCTCTCACCCTTCCCAGGTTCTGTTATCTACATTTCCCCCTCTATTTCCCTGTGTTTAAATTGTCTAGCTCTTAGCTGGGAGTGAGAACGTGCGATATTGGTTTCTGTGTGCCTGGCTGATTTCCCTTGACATAATGGCCTCCGATTCCATCTGTGTTGCAGCAGCCGACAGGACTTCCTTCACTCTTACAGCTGAAGAGCTGCCCTCCTTGTGTTTAACCCGCATCTTCCTTATCCAGTCATCTGTTTTACTGTTGTTGTTTTGAGACGAAATTTTGTTCTGTCACCCCGGCTGGAGCGCAGTGGCGCGATCTCGGCTCACTACAGCCTCTGCTTCTCGGGTTCAAGCAATTCTCCTGCCTCAGCCTATGGAGTAGCTGGGATGACAGGCACGTGCCACCTCGCCCGGCTCATTTTTGTATTTTTAGTAGAAATGGGGTTTCCCCATGTTGGCCAGGCTGGTCTTGAACTCCTGACCTCAGGTGATCCAAAGTGCTGGGATTACAGGCATGAGCCAGTGTGCCCAGCCCTACACTGAACAATTTTGAAATGCACCGTGTTTTATTATTAATTAACAAAAATTAAAATAAAACCTACTCTGAACAATTTTGAAATGCACAGTGCTTTATCATTAATCAACAAAAATTAAAACCTGCTCTGAACAATTTTGAAATGCACAGTGCTTTATCATTAATTAACAAAAATTAAAACCTACTCTGAACAATTTTGAAACGCATGGTACTTTATTATAAATGAACAAAATACAAATAACCTGTACTGAACAATGTCGCAATGCACGGTCATTTATTATTAATGAACAAAAACAAAACCTACTGTGAACAAGTTTGAAGTGCAGTGTTTTATTATTAATTAACAAAAATAAAACTGACTCTGAACAATTCTGCAATGCACAGTGCTTTATTATTAATTATGTCACCGTGCTAGGCAGTAGCTGTGCAGAGCTTACTCCTCCTGTCTAAACCAAACTCTGCATTACCTGATTATTTGTACTTTTATTCACAACAAAAATAAAAATGAAACCTACTCTGAACTAGGTTGAAATGCACAGTACTTCATTAATCTATTAAATTATATCTGTGCTTTTATTATTAACTCTCAAAAATAAAACCTACTCTGAACAGTTTTGAAATGTGCTTTTATTATTAACTCTCAAAAATAAAACCTACTCTGAACAGTTTTGAAATGTGCTTTTATTATTAATTCTCAAAAGTAAAACCTACTCTGAACAGTTTTGAAATGCACTGTTTTATTATTAACAAAAAGAAAACCTACTCTGAACAATTTTGAAATGCCCAGTGTTTTATTATTAATTATGTCACCGTGCTGGACAGTTAGCTGTGCAGAGCTTATTCCTCCTGTCTAACCAAAACTCTGTATTGTCTGACCAACATCTCCCGCCGTGACCTCCCCAAGTCTCTGCTACCCACCCTTCTACTCTTGCTTCTGTGAGTTTGACTTTTTCAGATTCCACATAGCAGTGAGACCATGCGCTCTTCATCTTTCTTTCTTTCTTGTTTGTTTTTGTTTTTGTTTTTGTTTCAAGATGGGGTCTTGCTCTGTCACCCAGGAAGTGGCACGATCTCGGCTCACTGCAACCTCTGCCTCCTAGGTTCAAGTGATTCTCCTGCCTCTGCCTCCCGAAGAACTGGGATTATAGGCCTGCGCCACCATTCCCAGCTAATTTTTTTTATTTTCGGTAGAGATGGCGTTTCACCATGTTGCCCAGGCTGGTCTCCAACTCCTGACCTCAAATGATCCACCCACCTTGGCCTCCCAACGTGCTGGGATGACAGGCGTCAGCCACCGCACCCACCTCTGTCTTTCTTAATTTCACTGAAGAGGATTGATTTGGCCCGAGTACAAGAGTTGCTGCCTCAGCTGTGGTCTGGACCCGTGCATGAAAACCTCAGTTCCAACTCTGGACCGTGCGAGGGTCCCAGCCTCACAGGTGTACTGAATCCAGGTCCAAGAGTCATTATCTGCTTGTGAGACTCAGAACCTCACCTGTGGACTGTGTCTATACTGGGGGTGACAATCCTGTCGGCTGGGTGTACCTACGAGACTCACCATCTTGCCTCTGTGCTGGGTCCTGTCAGTGGTACAGGAGAGAGAAAGAAATCATTTAGGTGTGGCCGGGCACGGTGGCTCATGCCTGTCATCCCAGCACTTTGGGAAGAAGCCAAAGCAGGCAGATCACCTGAGGTCGGGAGTTCGAGACCAGCCTGACCAACATGGTGAAACCCCATCTCTACTAAAAATACAAAAATTAGCCGGGCGTGGTGGTGGGTGCCTGTAGTCCCAGCTACTTGGGAGGCTGAGGCAGGAGAATGGCTTGAACCAGGGAGGCGGAGGTTACAGTGAGCTGAGATCGCACCATTGCACTCCAGGCTGGGGCCACAGAGCGAGACTCCGTCTCAAAAAAATAAACGGATAAATAAATAAATAAATAAATAGAAAAAAAAGAAATTGTTTAGGTGGAGAGTTAGGGTGAAAGGGCCTCCAGAGAAAACTTTCTTTCTAACGAAAAGCAGCTCGCGGCCATGGTGGCTCCTGTCCGCCAGAGGGGCACGGGGTATATCAGCCGGGGAGGCATGTGATATAAAAGTATTATTATACCTTTGCAGTCTTGTATCTGCAAAGACCCTGTTTGCAGATTCCCCATGCTGACATTTCTGTGCATGCGAATTTAGCGGAAGGAGGCACTATTCCACCCAGGGCCAAGCTAACATTTCCACCTTTTTCTGTTTTCCCCTTTCATTCTCCCAACGCCTGCTGAGGAGAAAACAGACTTCGAGAGCCGTCCCCAAGAAGAAATAACAGGGAATACGTGCTCTGGTTTCTTCTCGCCGCACGCACAGAAATCCGTTTTCCGTTTCCCCTCAGGATGATCGCAGGGCCCCTCCCGTTCTCTTCTGTGCACCTGTGAGTCAGAACGCGCAGTTCTCACTGCACCAAGGCCCAAAGACTTGGGAAGCTGCTCTCTGGCTTTGCCGCCACGAGAAGACCTGGAAGATGGTAGTGACCTTTGCAGTGATTCAGAATAAAAAATATCAAGTCAGCCTTGTGCATATTTTCACTGTCTCATGGTTTCTTGCATATAAACAGGATCCTAAAGCCTTTAAGTTCCGGAGGACATACACAGGTTTGTTCTAGGGGTAAACTTTTGTCTTGGGGGGTTGTGGTTTGAACCCAAAAACATCTGAGACAGGCCTCAGTTAATTTAGAAAGTTTCTTTTGCCAAAGTGGAGGACGTGAAGATGGGTACCCATGACACAGGCTCAGAAAGTCCTCAGGTCATGTGTCCAAGGTTCTCAGATGACAGCTTTTGGTTTTATACCTTTTTTTTTTTTTTTTTTGAGACAGTTTCACTGTGTCCCCCAGCCTGGAGTGCAATGGCACGATCTCGGCTCTCTGCAACCTCCACCTCCCAGGTTCGAGCGATTCTCCTGCCTCAGCCTCCTGAGTAACTGGGATGACAGGCGCCCGCCGCCGTGTCCGGCTAAGTTTGAATTTTTAGTAGAGACGGGGTTTCACCATGTTGGCCAGACTGGTCTTGAACTCCCGATCTCAGATGATCCACCCGCCTCGGCCTCCTTCCCTAAGTTCTGGGACTACAGGCGTGAGCCACCATGCCCGGCCTTATACATTGTAGAGAGACGTGAGACATCAATCAATATATGCAAGAAGTACGTTGGTTCTGTTACGAATGCTTGCTTTTCCGGGCTGTAGAGAAATAGCCCTTGAACATAAATTTAATTTCCTCAGCCAGGCCGTTTTTTTACTTTCTGCAGAATGGGTACACTCGCCAGCAGTTTGGCCACAAGAGTACCCAGAACAAAGGGGACAGGGTCACTTATGACCTGACGCGTCCACGCTACGCTGTGTCCGGTTTCCATGGGCTGGAACGGGCCCTCCCATTCTGTATTTGTCCCGATCGGCCAGCAACTTAGAACTTTTTGAAAGAGGCAAAGGCAGAGGAGAACAAAGGAAGGAGGAAATCACTTGTGGAATGCTGAGAAAGGTAAAAACACCTGCAAATAAGGAAGAGGAACAGGCTCTGACCTCATACTTGCTTGGACCAGGATAAGCATGCCAGGGTGCATATTTAGGCTACACTGTGGGAGCTATGAACACAAAGAACATGGATTTCTGTGTTACGTCTAGCAGAGATGTAAGAATGTCAGCATAGGTCTTTGAATAAATTTTACTTCTAAGAGAAGTTAGTATTTATTCCTAATTAGACGGGGCGGAAAGTCTTTGAAGACGAACCTCTACTTTCCTGTTTACCATTGGGTCTGCAAAGGCAGGACTACCTGAAGCCAAGGCAGGAAGACTGGAAGTGGGGAGGGAGCCTCCAGGTCACAGACGGTGCCACACAAATGGTTACGTTTTTCTGAGTTTCTGATGAGCCTTTCCAAAGGAGGTGATCCAATATGCATCTATCTCACCGAGCAGAGGGAGGACTTTGAATACAATGGGAGGCAGGTTTGCCCTGAGCAGTTTCCAGCTTAACTTTTCCTTAGTGATTTTGGGGGTCCACGATATTTTCCCTTCACTGTTGAATTAACTATTTTATCACCCAAGTATTAAGCCCAGTACCTAAAAGATATTTTTTCCTGATTTTCTTCTTCCCCTGCCTTCCGCCCTCTGCTACGGCCAACTGTGTGCTGCTTCTCTCCATGTGTCCATGTGTGCTCATCACTGAGGTCCCACTTGTAAGTGAGAATATGTGGTATTTGGTTTTCTGTTCCTACATTTGGTTGCTGAGGATAATGGCCTCCAGCTCCATCCACATTCCTGCAAAGGACATGATTTTATTCCTTTTTTATGGCTGCATAGTATTCCATGGTGTATATCTACTACACTCGCCTTATCCAGTCTACAACTGATGGACATTTAGGTTAATTCTATGTCTTTGCCATTGTGAACAGTGCTGCAGTAAACATATGTGTGCATGTATCTCTGTGTTTTTTTTTTTTTCTTTCTTTGAGACACTGTCTGGCTCAGAATTTCAGCCACCTGGCAGGCAGGTGCCACGTCGAACATGCCTGCCATGGAAACCTGTCCCAGTCAAGCAGTACCTATGGATGCATGTAGCAGATACAGTAAAGTTAGCTCCAGGAAGTAACTGTGTCACCCACCCCATAGACTACACACATCATACAGGACTGGAGAAAATAATTCAGGCTTGGGTGGCTGACGCCTGTAATCCCAGCACTTTGGGAGGCCGAGATGGGCGGATCACAAGGTCAGGAGATCGAGACCATCCTGGCTAACACAGTGAAACCCCGTCTGTACTGAAAATGCAAACAATTAGCCGGGTGTGGTGGCAGGTGCCTGTAGTCCCAGCTACTCAGGAGGCTGAGGCAGGAGAATGGCGTGAACCCGGGAGGCTGAGGTTGCAGTAAGTCGAGATGGAGTCACTGCACTCCAGCCTGGGCAACAGAGCGAGATTCCGTCTCAAAAAAAGAAAAAAGAAAAAAGAAAATAACTCAGACTTAAGCCCCATTAAGATTGCCTGTCTCTCTGTCTCAGAACAAGAATGCACCACAGTAGCAGCGTACGGGGAAAATGTTATGACACGTAATGACTACAAAGCAAGTATAGATACTCGGGGGAAAAACCTCAGTGGTCTCCTGAGATGGCTCTTGGTGGTTGAGTGTCTGACTGTCGGCACTGGCAGTTTAGACACAGGAGGTTTACAGAAAGAATGTGGGTGGCGATTTAAATTCTTTATTTTTTGTCTTTTTCACTTCGTCCTACAGAGGGATTTATTTATTTATTTATTTATTATTTATTATTTTATTATTTTTGCTTAATACCTGTGTCTTTACTTGTTCTTAAACATAATTTCAACTCTGGCCGGGCGCAGCAGCTCAGGCTTGTCATTCCAGCACTTTGGGAGGCTGAGGAGGGCGGATCACCTGAGGTCGGGAGTTCGAGACCAGCCTGGCCAACGTGGTGAAACCCCGTCTCTACTAAAAATACAAAAATCAGTCAGGCATGGTGGTGGGTGCCTGTCGTCCCAGCTGCTCGGGAGGCTGAGGCAGCAGAATCTCTTAGAACCTGGGAGGCAGAGGTGGCAGTGAGCCGAGATTGCAACACTGCACTCCAGCCTGGGCAACAAGAGCGAAACTCTGTCTAAAATACATATAGAAATAATAATTTTTATTACTTTTTTTTTTTTTTTTTTTTTTTTGAGAGCGGAGTCGCGCTGTGTCACCCAGGGTGGAGTGCAGTAGCGAAATCTCGGCTCACTGCAAGCTCCGCCTCCCGGGTTCCCGCCATTCTCCTGCCTCAGCCTCCCAAGTAGCTGGGACTACAGGCGCCCGCCACCTCGCCGGCTAGTTTTTTGTATTTTTAGTAGAGATGGGGTTTCACTGTGTTAGCCAGGATGGTCTCCATCTCCTGACCTCGTGATCCGCCCGTCTCGGCCTCCCAAAGTGCTGGGATTACAGGCTTGAGCCACCGCGCCCGGCCATTATTATTACTTTTGAGACACAGTCTTTCTCCGTCACCCAGGCTGGAGTGCAGTGGCATGACGTGAGCTCACTGCAACCTCTGCCTCCCAGGTTCAAGCGATTCTTCCATCCAGCCTCCCATGCAGCTGGGATTACAGGCACGTGCCACCACGCCCGGCTAATTTTGTATGTTTAGTAGAGACGGGGTTTCTCCCTGTTGGCCAGACTGGTCTCGAACTCCCGACCTCCAGGGATCCACCCGCCTCGGCCTCTTAAAGTGCTGGGATTACAGGCCTGAGCCACCATGCTGGGCCTTCAACTTTTATTTTTATGAATAGATTCAGAGGTACACGTGCAGGTTTGTCACCTGGATTTATTGAGTGATGCTGAGGTTTGGGATGCAAAGGAGCACAGCATCTGCTACTCAGGTTTGCACTCCTTTGCCACCTCCCTCTCGTACTGTCCAGTGCAGTGCTCCCATCTTGATGTCCATGGGCCACTGTTTTGGTCCCACTTATACAGGAGAACCAGCAGTATTTGGCTTTCTGTTTCTCTCTTACTTCACTTAGGACTGTGGCCTCCAGCTTCATCCATGTTGCTGCAAAGCACCTGTGTTTTTTTAGTTTTAGTTTTTGGTTTTTTTAGAGATGGAGTCTCACTCTATTGCCCAGGCAGGAGTGCAGTGGTGCGATCTCGGCTCACTGCAACCACTGCCTCCCGGGTTCAAGCTCCTCTCCTGCCTCAGCCTCCTGAGTAGCTGGGATGACAGGCACGCGCCACCACACCGGGCTAATTTTTGTATTTTTAGTAGAGATGGGGTTTCACCATGAATGATGACCAGGCTGGTCTGGAACTCCTGACGTCCAGTGATCCACCCGCCTCAGCCTCCCAAAGTACTCGGACTACACATGTGAGCCACCGCGCCCGGCTGTGTTTTTATTCCTCCTCACGGCTGCAAAGTACCCTATGGTGCAGATACAGCCCCTTTTCTTTCCCCAGTCCACCATGGATGGGTACCTGTGTTGACTGTCAGTGACCTGTGTCGCTGTGATTAGGATGGTGATGAACATACCGGTGCATGTGTCTTTGTGACAGGACAGTGTCTCCAGTCATGGGATTGCCGGGTGACATAGCAGTTCTGTTTCTTTTCTTTTGTGTTTTTGTCTGGAGACAGAGTTTTGCTCTTATCCCCCATGCTGGAGTGCAGGGGTGTGATCTCGGCTCACTGCAACCTCTGCCTCCCAGGTTCAAGCGATTCTCCTGCTTCAGCCTCCCCTGTAGCTGGGATGACAGACACCTTCCATCACACCCGGCTAATTTTTGGATTTTTGGTAGAGACGGGGTTTCAGCATGTTGGCCAGGCTGGTCTCGAACTCCTGACCTCAGATGATCCATCCGCCTCCACCTCCCAAAGTGCTGGGATGACAGGCATGAGCCACTATGCCCAGCCTCTGTTTTAAGTTCCTCGAGAAATCTCTACATGTTTGGAAGACAATTCCAAATGTTTCACAAGTCCCCCGCACTACCACCAGGCAGAGTCCGCTGGCAACAGAAATCACCATCCCCGCCACAGATATTCTGTCCATTTCACACCTGCGGATGGTCCCTCCTCCTCACCTGTCCCCCTATTAGAACAAGAGCAACGCCAGGCAGCAAGGGGCTTCCAGGGCTTTACACCTCTGCGTGATGCTCTGAAGAGATTCTGACACACTTAACTGGGACAGGCAACTGGGAAAGGTCCTTGGTGACTCTCGTGCTAACGATGGAAGGTGGCTGTCCTTTCAGCTACACTCCCTCCATCCACAGCATGTTCAAGATCCCAGGAGCTCCAGCTCTCACGCCTCCCTTTCAGAATAAAAGGGTTCTGCCCAGGGAGACACAGCGTCTCAGCCCCCACAACAGGAGGCAGCTGAGCTGGGAACTCAGGAGGAAACATGCTTTGTGGGTACCTGGGTGAGTTCACCGGGGCTACCACCACCCGGTAACACCGACAGGGTGACGTGAACGATAGCAGTGCACTCTCTCACGATGCTGGGAGCCAGAAGGCGGTTTGAGAATCCTGCCTCTCTGACAATGTGGGGAGCCAGGGGTCCCAGATCAAGGTGCTGGTAAGCTTCATTCCTTCTGAGGGCTTTAGAGTATGACAACTTTTATTTGCTATTCATTTATTACTTTTTGTGCTTGTACATCTTTATACCTTTGTAAATACTTTTGTTTATTTAGTTTACATATATTTCATATATTTATAATGCTTTTATTTCATTTTGTTTATATATTTTTATAGATTTATATGAGTTAGCTTATATGTATTTGTATATATTTATAATTATTTTTACTTATTTAGTTTATATATTTTTATAGATTTATATTAGTTAGCTTATACGTATTTTTATGTATTTATAATTATTTTTACTTATTTAGTTCATATGTTTATAGATTTATAACTATTTTTATTTATCGAGCTTATAAAAATGTATATATAGTTTTAATTATTTTTATGCAGTTGATATATTTTATAGATTTATAAATATTTTAATTTATTTT
The DNA here is from genome assembly GCF_007565055.1 of Rhinopithecus roxellana. NCBI lineage: Eukaryota > Metazoa > Chordata > Mammalia > Primates > Cercopithecidae > Rhinopithecus > Rhinopithecus roxellana. The sequence continues at coordinate 6,112,987 of NC_044570.1, forward strand.
CTTTACATAAATTGTTATATACTTATTTTGTTTATATAAATTGTTATATACTTATACTTATTTTGTTTATCTATTTAGTTTCTATATTTTTATCTTTATTTTCATGTATGTTTTATAACTATTTTTATTTAGTTTCTATATTTTAATATATTTGTAATTATTTTTATTTATTTATTTTGTTTATGTGTATTTTACATATCGATAATTATTTCTTTATATTTTCTATATATTTATAATTATTTTAATTTATATATTTATAATTATTTATTTATATATTTTTTCATATATTTATTATTCATTGTATTTGTTTATTTTGTTTATGCATGTTTGCATATTTATAATTGTTTTTATTTATTTTGTTGATATCTTTTATATATTCACAAGTATTTTTATCTAGCCATTTAGTTTATATGATTTTATATATTGAGAGTTATTTTTATGTAGTTATTTCATTTATCTATTGAAGCTAACTTGGGAGAAGCGGGAATTCCTACAAAGGAGAATGAGATGGAAGCGATCATCACAGAAATGGCAGGACGCAACAGCTGTGAGTCAAACGCATTTTCCAAAAAATGGCTGCCTGCTGGGTTCTCACTGAAAATTTAAAAGAGAATCAATTGTAGACATATTCTGGGAGAATGTCAAACAAGAGAAAATAAAGAACATGCTGAGATTAAAAAAAAAAAAGGTAGAACCTATGCCGTTTTCACTTCATTTTAGCCACAAGAAATGACATAGTAATATTGAGTAGTCAATACTGACAGAAAAAAAAAATCCTTCTCAAGAATTCTCCCTGAGATCATGGTAGAATTAGGTATATGTTTTTCAAAGTATTGCTAAAATAATTTTAAATATAGTTTATTCCATTAACTATATTTCACTTGGTAATTGTGACATGGTGCACACCCAAGCCATACACAGGAAACTACTTTCTCTTTTCTTTTTTGAGACGGAGTTTCGCTCTTGTCACCCAGGCTGGAATGCAATGGCACGATCTCGGCTCACCGCAATCTTCACCCCCCGGCTTCAAGCAATTCTCCTGCCACAGCCTCCCGAGTAGCTGGGATTACAGGCATGCAGCACCACACCCGGCTAATTTTTGTATTTTTAGTAGAGACGAGGTTTCTCCATGTTGGCCAGGCTGGTCTTGAACTCCCGACCGCAGGTGATCTGCCCGCCTCGGCCTCCTCAAGTGCTGGGATGACAGGCGTGCGCCACCGCGCCCGGCCAGGAAACTACTTTCTAAGTAAGCGAACGAATTGCGAGTGGAACGGTCTAATCCTCTAAATCAAACCGTTTTTGTCATGGGTGATTTCTGCCTTCGGAGGCATTAGGGAAGTGTAAAGAGGGCTGATTCTCAGCACGCACTTCAAAACGCCTCACAAACCGAAAGCCAAACAGATTACGATGGTTAAAAGTCTTGCAAACATTCACAGCACAGCTAGCTCAGCCTTCTCGTCAGCTCTATCAAGCCACGGAACAGAAACAAAATATCTTTAATAGGATTTTCTAAATACGACCAAATTGTGTGCGTATTCCTCTCTGAGGGATGAAACCTCTATGAGTTTATTTTAATTTGTTTGATATTTTTCCCCTGTAGATGATGGCCCTGTAACTAGGGGAAACGTCTTTTGCCACATTGCAATTTAAACTGGAAGACTTTATAATTACAATATTTTCTAAAATTTCCCCGGTTGATATATGCTACCAAGAATAATGTCCAGTTGGGAAGGAGACCAACCTAGGAAGAGATACTTGGAGAATCATTTTATGAATCTGCTGAAATCTTTATCTCTTATATTTTGTTCCTGTTAGTTCCTATCACCACTTGGCTACTCAGTATTGCTGTGTCGTTTCTTGTGGTTGAAATGAAGTCAGAACAGTATAGGTTCTACAGTTGTTTTTTAAATCTCCACATAAACACTTCTTTATTTTTTTCTTGTGTGACATTCTACCAGAACATGTCTAGAATTGATTCTCTTTTAAAAAGCATGGGTGGATACGGTCGTGGGGAGAGTGTCTATGTGTGTATGTGTGACAGAGACAGAGACAAAGAAAGTGAGAGAAGGGAAGAGAGGAATAGAGAGGAGGGAGGAGAGAGAGACAGAGAGAGGAAGAAAGGCAGAGAGGGAAGGAGAGAGAGGGAAGAAGAGAGACAGGAAGGGGAAGAGAGAAGAGAATGAGAGAGAGACAGAGAGAGGGAGGAAGAAAGAGAGGAAGGGGGAGAGAGACAGAGAGAGGAAGAGAGGAAGAAAGAGAAGGAAGGAGAGAGAGGGAGGAAGAGAGGCAGGAAAAGGTAGAGAGAAGAAGAGAATGAGAGAGGACAGAGAAGGAAGAAGGAAGAGGGAGAGAGATACAGAGAGAAGAAGAGAGGAAGAAAGAGAGGGAAGGAGAGAGAGAGGAAGAGAGAGAGGAAGAGAGAAAAGAAGGGCGAGAGAGAGAGAAGAACAGAATGAGAGAGAGAGGGATGGAGAAAGAGAGAGAAGGGGGGACAGAGAGAGGAAGAGAAGAAGAAAGAGAAGGAAGGAGAGAGAGAGAGGAAGAGAGAGAGGAAGAGAGAAAAGAAGGGCGAGAGAGAGAGAAGAACAGAATGAGAGAGAGAGGGATGGAGAGAGAGAGAGAAGGGGGGACAGAGAGAGGAAGAGAAGAAGAAAGAGAAGGAAGGAGAGAGAGGAAGAGACAGAGGAAGAGAGAGAGGAAGAGAAACAGGAAGAGGGAGAGAGAGAAGAAGAGAGTGAGAGAGAGACAGAGAGGGAGGGAGGAAGAGAGAGAGGAAAGGGGAGAGACAGACAGAGAGGAAGAGAGGCAGAGAAGGAGGAAGAAAGAGAGAGAAAGGGAGGAGGACAGACAGAAAGCCAGGAAGAGAGAGAAGCAGAGGACTGAGAGAGAGGAAGACTAGGGGCAGAGAGAGAAGAGGGACAGAGGAAATCAGAGAGAGTGGGAGAGAGAGAGAGAGTGGGAGGAAGAGAGAGGCAGAGACAGAAAGAAAAAGGAAGAGAGAGAGCGAGAGAGTGGTGCATTCCACAAGCTACTTAGTGCAAAAGGAGATTCCTAGCTTGGGCCCAGCCCTGCACCTTTAGGGACTATGGAAGGCGATTTCCGGCTATGGTGCTATGTCTGTGCCCACTTCGTCTTGGGCGCTCTGCAACAGAGAATCAACTGAGGACTCTTCTTCAAATGCACTCACCTGAGTCTGCATAAGGCTGAGACCCAGGAGGGAGGGTGCTGTACTTGGGACCACTGGGAGCCCAGTTGCTCCTGAGCCAGGGATGCAGGCAGAGCAGGTTGGTCGGTGCAGGGATGCTTTGCTGAGTGTGAACCCTCAGGGAACTGTAAATGAAAGTCAGACCCCCGTGAGAAGAGGAAAGAATGCCAGCTTCTCCGAGCTGTGGAGGGTTTGCTGTCTACCCAGCCTTGCCTGCAGCTCACCGCCGGACTCACCAGCCTCCACCTCCACAACACCCCTTGAAGAAAGACACACGTCAGGCTGATATTTCTAAAGGAGGAAACTGAGGCAGGTCCTTGAGTGACACTGGCAAGGTCACATGTGGCTTCATTGCTCTCTGACTTTCGTGTCTTCTACTGAGGAGTAATAGTACTGATAGCCATAGTGGCAATAGCAGCTGTAATAATACTAGTTGTAACAGTAGGAAGATTTGCTGTTAGCGTAGTTGCAATGGTTACAGCGGTGGTATAGTTTCATTAGTTGTAGTAGCAATGCCAGTTTACTAGCTGTAGTAACAGCAATAATTGCAGTAGAGGTAGTTGTAATCATAGCAGTAAATTTTGTAGAAGTACTGGTAGTTTTAGTAGTAGTTGGAGTAGCAGCAATCACTGTAGTAATAGTTGTAGTTGTAATAATGATAGTTTTAGTAGTACCTGTAGTGATAGCTATGATTGCAGTAGTAGGATAGTAGTATTAGCAGTAGCAATAGTCCTAGTAGTGGCTTCAGTAATGGTAGTTTACAAGCTGCAGTAGTAGCAATAATCACAGTAGTAGTGTGGTAGTATTACCAGAAGCAATAGTCCTAGTAGTGGCTTCAGTAATGGTAGTTTACAAGCTGCAGTAGTAGCAATAATCACAGTAGTAGTGTGGTAGTATTAGCAGTAGCAATAGTCCTAGTAGTGGCTTCAGTAATGGTAGTTTACAAGCTGCAGTAGTAGCAATAATCACAGTAGTAGTGTGGTAGTATTAGCAGTAGCAATAGTCCTAGCAGTGGCTGGAGTAATGGTAGTTTACAAGCTGCAGTAGTAGCAATAATCACAGTAGTAGTGTGGTAGTATTAGCAGTAGCAATAGTCCTAGTAGTGGCTTCAGTAATGGTAGTTTACAAGCTGCAGTAGTAGCAATAATCACAGTAGTAGTGTGGTAGTATTAGCAGTAGCAATAGTCCTAGTAGTGGCTTCAGTAATGGTAGTTTACAAGCTGCAGTAGTAGCAATAATCACAGTAGTAGTGTGGTAGTATTAGCAGTAGCAATAGTCCTAGTAGTGGCTTCAGTAATGGTAGTTTACAAGCTGCAGTAGTAGCAATAATCACAGTAGTAGTGTGGTAGTATTAGCAGTAGCAATAGTCCTAGTAGTGGCTTCAGTAATGGTAGTTTACAAGCTGCAGTAGTAGCAATAATCACAGTAGTAGTGTGGTAGTATTACCAGAAGCAATAGTCCTAGCAGTGGCTGGAGTAATGGTAGTTTACAAGCTGCAGTAGTAGCAATAATCACAGTAGTAGTGTGGTAGTATTAGCAGTAGCAATAGTCCTAGTAGTGGCTTCAGTAATGGTAGTTTACAAGCTGCAGTAGTAGCAATAATCACAGTAGTAGTGTGGTAGTATTAGCAGTAGCAATAGTCCTAGCAGTGGCTGGAGTAATGGTAGTTGTCATAGTCGTTATAGCAGTAGCAATAATTGCAACAGTAGCATAGCAGTGCTATTAGTACTAATAATTCTAGTAGTGGTTGTAGTAATGCTACTGTTAGTAGTAGCTATAGTAATAGCATTAATTGCAGTGGTAGCATAGCAGTACTAGTACTAGCAATAGTCCTAGCAGTGCTTGTAGTAATAGTAGTTGTTGTAGCACTAATTGTTGATGTAATAGTAACTATAGCAATAGCTGTATTAGCGGTGGTAGCAGTAACAGCAGTCCCACATATAGTCCTTGGTAAGCATCTGGAGCTGTTGTACACATGCATTCCATATATGAACTCATCTCATCCACACAGTGACTTCGTTTTGTTTTTTTCTCTGAGACAGAGTCTTGCTCTGTTGCCCAGGCTGGAGTGCAGTGACAAGATCTCGGCTCACTACAACCTCTGCCTCCCAGGTTCAAGCAATTCTCCTGCCTCAGCCTCCCGAGTAGCTGGGATGACAGGCACCTGCCACCACACCTGGCTAATTTTTTAATTTTTAGTAGAGACGGGGTTTCATCATGTTGGTCAGGCTGGTCTCAAACTCCTGACCTCAGGTGATCCACCTGCCTTGGCCTCCCAAAGTGCTGGGATGACAGGTGTGAGCCACTGTGCCCAGCCTCACACACTGACTTTGCAGGTTGTACTATGACATCCACAGAGAGCCTGAGCGTTCTTTCCAAGGTCACACAGCTGGTAGGTTGTACATTCTTACCTCTCAATCTTGGTCTTCTGTGCTTTACTACGTTGAGAAAATAAAAAGAAAAAGATCATTGTGCAATGTTTATATATGCAGCGTGTTCCTGGCCTTCAAAGAATTCTCCAACATTGAGATTTTAATCTGAGATTCATGGCTGTCTGAGAAGACGTGGGAGGCCAGAGGTAGCTTTAAAAAGTATCCGGCACCTTCAAAATGATGGGCAAAATATATGCAACTGTATCTGCAATTTTTCCAGGAAGAGGTCTGGAGTTGTTATTAGCTGTGGAAGAGATCATCGAATGGAAGGATTGCAAAGAACCAACTAGCAAATGGTTGAACAGATGCTCTAAGGCTGCCAGCATGGGGAATCTCAGCTTCTCTCACCCTCCTGAGAGGCTGGGAGACACTCATGAGAAAGATGATCCTCACTTGGAGTGGCCTCTTATCCAAATGGGACCTCAGGGCATCTTTGAATTTCATTTCCTGAAATCTCATCAACACACTTATCACAGCTTTGATGAGGGAGTCCTGGAGAGACCTTTGTCCTAGGAACAGGCTGGATCAGTATGGTCCACACGGAAGTCTCAGGGCTGTTCTTTTTTTAAATATATACTTTAAGTTCTAGGGCACATGTGCACAAGGTACAGGTTTGTTACATAGGTATCCATGTGCCATGCTGGTTGCTGCACCCATCAACTCGTCATTTACATTAGGTATTTCTCCTAATGCTCTCCCTCCCCCTGCCCCCGACCCCGGTTTGTGACGTTCCTCACCCTGTGTCCAAGTGCTCTCATTGTTCAATTCCCACCTAGGAGTGAGAACATGCGGTGTTTGGTTTTCTGTCCTTGTGTGAGTTTGCTGAGAATGACGGTTTCCAGCTTCATCCATGTCCCTGCAAAGGACATGAACTCATCCTTTTTGATGGCTGCATAGTATTCCATGGTGTCTCTGTGCCACATTTTCTTTATCCAGTCTACCATCAATGGACATTTGGGTTGGTTCCAAGTCTTTGCTATAAAGACACATGCACACGTAGGTTTATCAGGACTCTTATTGAAGCTGACGGAAGACCAAATTGAAGCACAAACCAGAACAAGGGGTAGACACAGCCCCAGTAACGTCCTGATTGTGCCTCACTGTGTGTTTACTGTGAGACCAATCCATGACGGAGTTTTTGCATCTTCTCACGGCCATCTGCCTCTGACGATGGCCTTGCCTCCGGTTCTCCACGAGGATGACAGATGGCCAGGTGCGGAAGGAACTGGTGGGAGCCCACTTTTAGACACAAAACCCAAAGTCCGCGTGAGATCAATGGTGTATTTGGTGACATGACCAAACCTGCCTATCTTCTACCTTAACTACATCTCAGTTACCATTGTGCTTAGAAAGACGTACTGACGTTTCTCCTGGAATCATTAGTAGACAATACTGGGGACCACAACTGAACATGAGATTTGGGTGGGGACACAGATGCAAACCAGGAGTATACAAAATGGATTTATTAATATTATATACCAAAACATTTTCTGCAACCCTTAAACTGCCTGGAATAAATGGATGACCAAATGTCTGCATTCTTTTCAGACAACAGGTCTTACTGCTTTCTCACGAACACTTCAAAGTAGTCTCATCCCATATAACTTACCATTTGTAGAGCAACATCGCCTACAATAGTAAAAACCTACGGCATCTCTGGATGAAAATCGGGGAGCGATATTAATTTTTTCCAGGTTATAAAATAATCCCTCTTTGAGTCAGAAGGCATCTTAAAATATAAGATTCTTGGCCGGGCATGGTGACTCATACCAGTCATCCCAGCACTTTGGGAGACTGACGTGGGTGGATCACCTGAGGTCAGGAGTTCGAGGCCAGCCAGGACTGTCAACACGGTGAAACCCTGTCTCTACTAAAATTACAAAACAAATTAGCCACGCGAGGTGGCGGGCGCCTGTCATCCCAGCTACCCGAGAGGCTGAGACGGGAGAATCACTTCAACCCAGGAGGCGGAGGTTGCAGTGAGCCGAGATCGCACCACTGCACTCCAGCCTGGGTGACAGACTAAGACTCTGTCTCAAAAAAAGAAAAAAAGAAACAAGAAAAAAATGTATATATGATTCTTAAAAAGCAAAACCTTCATGAATAGGGTCTTACTAAAATATTTGCGATTTGGAATGTGAATTCAAAGTCCTGTGGTGTTCCCACCGGTGCAAGTGGACAGCCTTCTTCTGAGAAGCCTGTGGCACCATCAGAATGCCCCTCTAGTGGCCTTACGTCATATATTTTAATTCTAACTGATGACCATCTTTGTATATGGATGAGTCCATTCTCACACGGCCATCCAAGATTTCCTCAGACTGTGTAACTTATAACAAAAGATGATCCGCCGGTCAGGGTTCCACAGGCTGTACAGGAAACGTTCAATCGTGGTGGAAGGTGTGACTCAGACAAAAGCTGCTGTGTGCTGCTTTTTGGCTTTCCTCCCTCGTCCTTTCATCTTGGCACAAAGTCACATAAAACTGCAGGAGAAGACTATCTTCCCATTCCATCCCTTTCCAGCTCTCCATCCTGCTGAAAGCCACTTCCATTGCTCTCGTCTTACATGACTGGAGAAGGAGAAAGAGGTGAGAGGGATCTCAGCCTAAAGGCCACACCAGTGGCTCTCAATGTCTGGCTCCTGGGACCCTGGGTACTGAAGGTCTTAAAGGTAAAAGTTTGTAGTTCGAATAAAAGTTTTCATGTTGTTCTATTAATCCTCCTTTCCTTCCTTCCTTCCTTCCTTCCTTCCTTCCTTCCTTCTTCCTTCCTTCCTTCCTTCCTTCCTTCCTTCCTTCCTTCCTTCCTTCCTTCTTTCCTTCCCTCCCTCCCCCTTCCTTCCTTCCTTCCTACCTTCTTTCCTTCCCTCCCTCCCTCCCTCCCTCCCTCCCTCCCTCCCTCCCTCCCTCCTCCCCTCCCTCCTTCCTTCCTTCCTTCCTTCCTTCCTTCCTTCCTTCCTTCCTTCCTTCCTTCCTTCCTTTCTTCCTTCCTTCCTTCCTTCCTCTTGCTCTGTCACCCAGGCTGGAGTGCAATGGTGTAATCTCAGCTCACTGCAACTTCCGCATCCCAGGTTCAAGCGATTCTGAATGTGTGTGTGTGTGTGTGTGATCATACACACAGGTGTGCACACACATATTTATATCATATATATATATATATATATATAAAATTTTTAAGACAGAGTCTTGTTCTATTGTCCAGGCTGGAGTGCAATGGTGCAATCTCAGCTCATTGCAACCTCCACCTCTGGGGTTCAAGCAGTTCTCCTGCCTCAGCCTCCCGAATAGCTGGGACCACAGGCGGATGCCACTACGCCTGGCTAATTTTTGTATTTTTAGTACAGACGGGGTTTCGCCATGTTGGTCAGGCTGGTGTCGAACTCCTGACCTCAGGTGATCCACCTGCCTCGGCCTCCCAAAGTGCTAGGATGACAGGCGTGAGCCACCATGCCCGGCCTAACCCCTGTTTTCATTTAAGCCTTCTGGGTTTGGCGTCATGCTCACCCTGTGTTCCTGGAAGTCCTCTGAGATAACTGCAGGGTTTATGGAAATCCAGATATGACTCACCATGTGTTTCTTTCTGGAAGTCTTCTGAGATAATTGCAGGGTTTATTTAAATACAGACATTAGTCAGCATTGGAAGGTATAGCGGGTTGAAGAGTATTTCTCCCAAATTCACGTCCACCCAGAACCTCAGCATGAGACCTCCTTTGCAAATGGGGTCATAACCGATGGAATTAGTTGAGATACGACCCTCTTGAGTGAGCATGGGTCCTGAATGCAGAAGTATATCCTCCTCTACAGCCTCCAGAGGGAACTGGATACGATTGTCATGCACTGAATGGCGGCCCCCGAAATATGGTGATGTCCTGTTCTCCAGAACCTGGGCATGGAACCGTTGGTAGAAATAACGTCTTTGCAGATGTGGAGATGAGATCATCCTGGAGTAAGATGGGCCCTAAACGCAATGCCAGGTGTCCTTCTAAGAAAAGAGGAGACACAGACACAGAGGAGGAGGCCACGTGGAGGTGGAGGCAGAGACTGCAGTGATGCGGCCACAAGCCCTGGGATGCCTGGAGCCCCCAGCAGTGGGAAGACGTAGGAAGGTTTTTTCCTTAGACCCTCTGGAGGGTGTGTGGTCTGGAGACACCTTGATCTCAGACTCCTGGTCTCCAGAACTGATGGTTTTTGAGGAAAGACCCAGAAAAGTCATCCAGAAGGATTTAAGAGTCCATTTCTACGTAAATCCTGATGCAGCGCAAGATACTCATAAGCATGAAGTCGGCTCCTTCCAGACACAACTTAATAATTTCTAATAACTACAACTTGGAGGTGCTCAGAAAGAAAGTCTTTCGGGGGCACCCTCTGCTAAATCACTTTACAAATTCATGCTGATAATACTTCACAATGGGAAGCTATAAATTTGGCAAGGCATGGCAGGGGACAGGGCGCAAGTGTTTCAGTAAGTTGTCTAATTCTTTTTTTTTTTTTAACTTTTTAAAAATTATCATACTTTGAATTCTGGTATACACGTGCAGAACATGCAGGTTTGTTACATAGGTATATATGTGTCATGGTGGTTTGCTGCACCTGTCAACCCGCATCTAGGTTTTAAGCCCTGCATGCATTAGGCATTTGTCCTAATGTTCTCCCTCCCCTTGCTCCCCAGCCCCTGACAGGCTCTGGTGTGTGGTATTCCCCTCCCTGTGTCCATGGGTTCTCATTGTTCAACTCCCACTGATGAGTGAGAACATGCGGTGTTTGGTTTTCTGTTCCTGTGTGAGTTTGCTGAGAATGATGGTTTCCAGCTTCAACCATGTCCCTGCAAAGGACATGAACTCATCCTTTTTCATGGCTGCATAGTATGCCATGGTTTATATCTTAGGCTGTCTAATTCTTTGTACATTGCCCTCTGCATCCTGGCTGAGTGCTGCATTGCTGGAAGGGTGTCAGAAACTGAGACAAAAGCTGCTGTGTGCTGCTTTCTAGCTTTCCTCCCTTGTCGTTTCGTCTTGGCATAAAGTCAAATAAAACTGCAAGAGAAGACTAGTTTCCCACTCCATCCCTTTCCAGCTCCCCGTCCTGCTGAAAGCCACTTCCATTACTCAATAAAATCCTCCACCTATCTGTGCAGAGTATGCCAAAGGTTCCGCCCACATCACAGACCCTTTCTTGCCATATGTGAACAGACCACCCACGTCAGGACCATGTCAGACCATGACAGGATATTGTTCTTCATGTCCCTCTTCTTGGACTGGTTTATTCATCCTTTTTTCTTTTTTCTTTTCTTTCTTTCTTTTTTTCTGAGATGGAGTCTTGCTGTGTCACCCAGGCTGGAGTGCAGTGGCGCGATCTCAGCTCACTGCAACCTCCGCCTCCTGGGTCCACACCATTCTCCTGCCTCAGCCTCCCAAATAGCTGAGGCCACAGGTGCCCGCCACCACGCCTAGCTATTTTTTTGGTATTTTTGGTAGAGACGGGGTTTCACCGTGTTAGCTAGGCAGGTCTCCATCTCCTGACCTCTTGATCCACCCCCCTTGGCCTCCCAAAGAGCTGGGATTACAGGCGTGAGACACTGCACCCAACCTTATTAACCCTTTTTTCTATCCCCTTTCTCTTGATGGTCAATGTTGCTTTGTTTGTTGTGGAATGTTTAAACTGTACCATCTGCATATTGACTAAGTATTCTATTTTGTATGGTTTGCAATGTGAAGTAACTTGGGGGGTGGCTTGAGCCTGTATGACGGTGGCTCTGCCTATCAAGTGAATGGGAAGCACTAAGGAGAACTGCCTCTTTGGGAACTCCATGTAGCTCTTGGTGATATGCACAGGAGGCAAGGAAATACTGGGCAGAAAAGGGTGGGATCCCTGGCAAGGGCTCCACCCTCAAGCCCGGGCCCACGGTCCTAAATGACAACTTCACATCCCTTCACATACAGTAAGCACGACTGGGGAGGCCTCAGGAAACATACAATCACGGTGGAAGGCAAAGAGGAGGGAGGCATGCACGTCTTACATCGCGTGCGCAGGAGGAAGAGAGCAAAGGCAGAAGTGCTACACACTTTTTTAAACAACCAGATCTCATCAGAACTCACTCCCTATCATGAGAGGAGCAAGGAAGAAATCTTTCCCCGTGATCTAATCACTTCCCACCAGACCCCTCCCCTATTCGTGGAGAATCACAGTTTGACCTGAGCTTTGGGCGGGGACACAAATCCAAACCATATCAAGTGCCAAGCTGAACGTGCAGGAAAGTCACATTCTCCACAGGTTACTGATGGATGTAGAGTATCAACACCCCAGCTCCCTCACCCCTCTGCTAGGTTAATTCCCAGGTGGGTGTTTTATGCTGTTTCCCAGAGCATCACAATGAGATTATGTCCTAGGTGCCCTCTGTAGAGCTGGCTTAATAATTTCCCCCTCATTGGTGGATTCCCTTCCCTGTATAACCTTCCCCTGACCCTCTGCCCTGGCCAGAGCCCCTACCCTGGCCAGAGTCCCTGCCCTTTCCATTACCCAATCCTTAACCCAGGGTCTGTTTCTGGGACAAGCCCAGTTGAGACACTTGACCTAGACTATAGTGGGGAAGGAGGTGATGGGAGGAATAGATAAAAACTATATTGGTTGTTCAGGGAGAAATTATTGCAACTTGGGTCAGATTGAGGACAGAGGTGCAGTGGTGGGATGTGGGCAGATTGGGGATTTGCTGATAAATTAGATGGATGGGTAGGAAAGACCCAATGTAGTTGTCTGTGCTTCTCTCTCTCTCTCTCTCTCTCAGGCTATTGCTCTGACCTTTTTCTACCTCATTTATTTCTCTGTTGTTTGTTCTATTTTTTCCCCCTCTCTGTTTCACCTTGCCATATCCGGCTCTCCCCCACACCCATCACCTCGATCTGGCTCATTAACACTATTGCAGAATGTAATTCAACCCGACACTTTTGCAGAGCACCTCGTAGGTGTCAGACACAGAGCCAAGTACCAGGGAGACGGAAATGAGTACTTCACGTCCAAGATGCAATGGGCATATGGAACACATAATCAGGATATGGCATAAAATTGCAACCAAGCCTATCCGGTGTGAGGAGAAAGTTTGGAAAAAGAAAAATTGTTAGTCTTTACTGAAGAGTGTTTTAAAATCTCTATCTTGATTATAAAACCCAATGGGTATCTATTCATATATCTGTCTTGATAAACAAATGCATCCACTTGTACAGGCACATACACACACAAAGAAACAAATGCATAAATAATAAATAATGAAATAATCCCTTTCTAATTAATTGAAGTGGTTATTTTGCAATGTGAGCCTTCAAGAGAAAAGAGATTTTCACCAGAAATGGCCCCACTACTACAACTATTGTTTGTATAACACATTATGATTTTCAAGAAACTGTATAATTTAGCTCATTTGTCTCTTCTAATAGTTCTGTGGGACAGGTGACATTATCACCACCCTCATCATTATTATCACTACCATCACCATTATCACTATGACCATCATCATTACCATCACCATTATCATCACCATCACCATCATTATCACCACCATCACTGTTATCACCATCAGCATCGTCATCATCACCATCACCATTATCATCACAATCATCATTGCCACTATTATCATCTTGATCATTGCTATCACCATCATCACCATTATTATCATGACCATCACATCATCACCATCATTATTACCATCAACACCATCACTGTCATCATTATCACCATCATCACCATCAATATCATCATCATCATTACCATCACATCATCACCATCATCATCACAATCATCACCTTCATATTATCACCATCATCATCATCACCATCACCATCATTACCAGCATCACCATCATCATGATCACCATCAGCATCATCACCACCATCACCATTATCATCATCATCATCATTGCCACTATTATCATCATCATGACCATTGCCATCACCATCATCACCATCATTATCATGACCATCACATCATCACCATTATCATCACCATCACATTATCACTATCAACACCATCGCTATCATCACCATCACCATCATCACCATCACCACCATCACCATCACCATCATCATCATCACCATATCATCACCATCATCATCATCACATTTTCACCCTATCATCATCACCATCACATCATCACCGTCATCATTATCACAATCATTACCATCATATCATCACCATCATCATTACATCATCATGATCATCATCGTCACTATCACTATCATCACCATCACGACCAGCATCATCACCATCATCATCATCACCATTATCACCATCACCATCATCATCATCAACATCACCATCACCATCACCATCATCACCATCATCATCATCACCATCACCATCACCATCATCACCATCACCATCATCACCATCACCATCACCATCATCACCATCATCAACATCACCATCACATTTTCACCCTATCATCATCAACAGCATCACATCATCACTGTCATCATTATCACCATCATCACCATCATCATTATCACCATCACCATCATCACCCTCATATCATCACCATCATCATCACCATCAATCACATCATCACCGTCATCATCATCACCATCATCATACCATCACCATCGTTATCACCATCACCATACCATCACCATCACCATACCATCACCATCATTATCACCATCGCCATCATCACCATCGCCATCATCACCCTCACATCATCACCCTCACATCATCACCCTCACATCATCACCCTCACATCATCACCCTCACATCATCACCCTCACATCATCACCCTCACATCATCACCCTCACATCATCACCCTCACATCATCACCGTCATCATCATCACCCTCAATCATATCATCACCATCACTATCATCACCATCACATCATCACCCTCACATCATCACCCTCACATCATCACCCTCACATCATCACCCTCACATCATCACCATCGCCATCATAACCAGCATCATCACCATCATCATCACCATTATCATCATCACCATTATCATCATCACCATCATCGTCATCATCGTCGTCATCATTATCATCATCACCATTGTCATGTTACGGAAGACAAAACTTGGATTCACAGAAGTTGAGACTTTCCCAAGGCCACAGAGCTTAAAATTAATGACATCACTCTACCCACTCCTTAGAAATGCAAAACCTTTTTCTTTCTGTACCCAGTGCTGCTGCCACATACTAGAAACTTTCCATCAAAGTCATACATGATTTGCCTTTTGCCCTCTTCCTCTTCTCTCCTCCCTCCACTTGCTTCCTGGAGTGTGAGAGCTACCATATTGGATCATGAGGACAAAGGGAATATGACCTAGGGGAGGGAAAGCAAGGAAAGAAAATGAGCCTTATTTTTGAGGACTGTGTGACACAAAGCCACGATACCAGCCCCGGCCCATGTACCTCAGGGTCACCTTGACGTAAGAGAGGAACCAACTTCTGTTGCTTTAAAGCACTGTTGTTTTAGGGTTTCTGTGTCAGCCAAGCCTAATCCTGATGCAACATTCAAGCTCCATGTACCTTGCAAATAACCCCCAAGCTCTCACATCAATACACACCCTAAACCCTCTATTACAACTACGCCTAAAGGCAGCTCAGCCATTTCTGTAATCTGATTTGCTTTTAATCCCTGGTGGACAGGATACAGGCAGTGACCTTCAGGGACAGTCCTGAATGAAAGGCATCCAATCGCACCAGGTAAACACAGTGTGTGGGGATAAGCGTTTGTTTGCAAAGCTCCGGCTCACCCTGAGTCATCTCTGAAAGAGGTATTAAAAAGCATTAAACATTTAGTGTCGTTCTCAAGTGCACATTTTTTCCATCTCTGATCTGGGTCGAGTCAGTGAAGGAAGGCAATCTTTGGCTTGAGATGACAACCTTTATCCCTCATTGCAAATTCATCATCACGGCTAAATGAGTTCTAAAAGCTTTCACACCATCGTCCTGCAAAGCTCCTGGAAAGGGAGATGGTGAATCACCATGAGAGAGAGCTCGCCGGGCTGACAGCGTGGTCAGTCCAGACTCTAGCTGGGTATTACTGAGTTTCAGCCTTTCCCGTCTTCCTATGCTGTCATCCTCGCCTGTGGCTGACCAAACCCTCCCGTGCAAAGACGACTCATCTTTAGAACACATTCCCAGGCAGTTCTTCAAGCTCTTTAGCAGAAATCTGCAGAGTGCTGAGAAAGGGTAGGGCTGATGCTAGCAGATGGATGAAATACTCAGCGGTAATATATTTACCTAAGCCAGCTGACCCATGCCCAAGTACCACTCTGCTGCCCACTTTGCGGAGAGTCAGGAGAGCCTGCACAGAGGCGTGAGGAGCTGTCTGCAAGCTGATTCCTGATATTGCAGTGAGCAAAACAGCCTTCAGGATTTATTCCCCCCTCAAAGAAAGACCTCTGGGTTTTCTCACGCCAAAAATCCAAATGGATCTTGCAGAGAGGGTAGGATTTCATCCAGTCCAAAGAAAATGAGATGGAGGGAAAAGCATCTCAGGAAATGATTCCAAAACATTTTCAGAAGACATCGTGTGATCCTTTCAAAAACAGTGTTGACCAGGTGCAGTGGCTCACACCTGTCATCCCAGCACTTTGGGAGCCCAAGGCAGGAGGATTACTTGAGGCCAGGAGTTCAACACCATCCTGGGCAACAAAGCAAGACCCCATCTCTATTAAAAAAAAAAAAGAAAGAAAGAAAAAATTAGCGAGGCATGCTGGCACATGCCTCTAATCCCAGCTATTTGGGGGACTGAGATGGGAGGATCACTTCACCCCAGGCATCTGAAGCTGCAGTGAGCCGTGATCATGCCACTGGACGACAGACCAGAACCTTGTCTCTAAAAAGATTTTAAAAAGAGAAACTGTTTACAAGAATGTGACAAAGGTGTGTGTGTGTGTGTGCCCGTGTGTTGGGGGGAATAGGATGAGACACGAGATAAAGAAACTATGGGAGCCGGACACGGTGGCTCACGCCTGTAATCCCAGCGCTTTGGGAGGTCAAGGCAGGCGAATCACGAGGTCAGGAAATCAAGACCAGCTTGGTCAACACAGTGAAACCCCGTCTCTACTAAAAATACAAAAATGAGCTGGGTGTGGTGGCGGGCGCCTGTAATCCCAGCTACTCGTGAGGCTGAGGCAGGAGAATCACTTGAATCCGGAAAGCAGAGGGTGCGGTGAGCTGAGATGGCGCCACTGCACTCCAGCCTGGGCAACAGAGCAAGACTCTGTCTCAAAAAAAAAAAAGGAAAAGGAAAAAGAAATCATGAGGCGTGATGATAAGCACCCTGCTGGAATTTACAATACTTGTTTTAATTTTAATTTATACGACTGACTGAAATGCATTTTCAGGCCAGGCACAGTGGTGTATGCCTGTAATCTCAGCACTTTGGGAGACCAAGATGGGAGGATCACTCGAGGCCTGGGAACGGTCCTGGGACATTCATGCAGAACCCAAGGGTGCTCAGAAGTTGGAGCGGCTCCCATTGGAAAGGCCGATTTATGAAGACGGCATGAATTGGACAGATTGGAAAATCCACAAGTGTAGGGAGAAAGATCGATGGTTTCACATACTGATTTATTGAGTTTCATGACTGTTTCATGTACGTCTCCCTTGGAAGCCACTAGCAACCGTGAAACCAGGACACAGTTTATTTGTTGACTTTTTTTTTTTTTTTTTTTTTTTTTGAGATGGAGTCCCGCTCTGTCACCCAGGCTGGAGTGCAGTGGTGCGATCTCGGCTCACTGCAACCTCCGCCTCCCGGGTTCAAGCGATTCTCCTGCCTCAGCCTCTGGAGTAGCTGGGACTACAGGCACGCACCACCCACACCTGGCTAATTTTTGTGTTTATACTAGAGACAGGGTTTCAGCCTGTTGGTCAGGCTGGTCTCGAACTCCTGACCTCGTGATCTGCCCGCCTCGGCCTCCCAAAGTGCTGCGATGACAGGCGTGAGCCACCGCGCCTGGCCCCAAACATGCTTTTATAATAGTTATTGCAAAGGTGTCAAACTGTGCCGTTCAAAGAACAGTAACAATAAGAACAGACTTCAGTTGAGTGAAAGACAAAGCTTGACTGTCTATAACCTACTGGACGCTGTACATACAAAGACCGTTGGCAAATTCAAATGCAAATTTAAGGCAGAAAATAGCAAATGGGGGAGGGAAACGAAAATTTTGTATTCCTCAAAGCCACGGTGGAGAGTGCATATTTAATCTCCACCAGCCTTCCTGTGACAGCACAAAATTAAATAAATAAGCCGATAAGGGCCGGGCGCGGTGGCTCACGCCTGCAATCCCAGCACTTTGGGTGGCTGAGGCTGGTGGATCACGAGGTCGGGAGATGGAGACCAGCCTGGCCAACATGGTGAAAGTCCATCTCCACACTAAAATAAAAAAAAAACAAAAAACAAAAAATTAGCCGGGCGAGGTGGCGGGCGCCTGTAGTCCCAGCTACGTGGGAGGCTGAGGCAGGAGAATCACTTGAACTCGGGAGGCGGAGGTTGCAGTGAGCTGAGGTCGCACCACTGCACTCCAGCCTGGCAACAGAGCGAGACTCCGTCAAAAATAATAAATAAATAAACAAATAAATAATAAATAATCAGCCGATAGGTTTTCACAGAGAAACTGATGAACCCGATCTTAATGAAAGCCTTTAGCATTTGCTTTTGAATTTTAAAGAAGATAAACAAGAATTTGGGAATTTCAATTAGAATATTGAGTTAAAATAGCTCTTCTGAACTCTCCAATTCAATAGAAGTGAGGAAGAGTGGCCGGGCGCGGTGCCTCCCGCCTGTCATCCCAGCACTTTGGGAGGCCGAGGTGGGTGGATCACCTGAGGTCGGGAGTCCGAGACCAGCCTGGCCAACCGTTGGGGTGGGAAAAAAAGGAGACATCAGACTGTGACGGTGTCTGTGTCGCAAAAGGAACACATAAGAAACTCCGTTTTGATCTGTACTAAGAAAATTGTTCTGCTTTGGGATACTGTTCACCTGTAACTGTAGCCCCAACCCTGTGCTTACAGAAACACGTGCTGTACGGAATCAAGGTTTAAACGATTTAAGGCTGTATGCCTGGTAAAAGTCACCGCCGTTCTCCATTCTCTATTAACCAGGGACACGATGCACCGCAGAAAGCCGCAGGGACCTCTGCCCAAGAAAGCCAGGGTATTGTCCAAGGTCTCCCCCCCACTAAGACAGCCTGAGATACGGCCTCGTGGGAAGGGAAAGATCTTACCGTCCCCCAGCCTGTCACCGGTGAAGGGTCTGTGCTGAGGAGGATTAGTAAAAGAGGAAGGCCTCTTTATGGTTAAGAGGAAGGCCTCTGTTTCCCACACGTCCCTGGGAATGGAACGTCTGGTGTAAAGACGACCATTCAGTCTATTCTGAGATGGGAGAAAACCGCCCTGTGGCTGGAGGCGAGATACGCTGGCAGCAATACTGCTCTGTCACCCTTCGCTACACTGAGATGTTTGGGTAAAGAGAAACCTAAATCCAGCCTACGTGCACATCTGGGCACAGTATTTTCCCTTGAACTTATTTATGAGGCAGATTCCTTTACTCACATGTTTTCCTGCTGACCTTCTCCCCACCATCACCCTGTTCTCCTGCCACCGGTGATGGTGGGGAGAACCACTGTCTCCCCTTGCCGAGACAGTGAAAATAGGAATCCATCAATCCTGAGGGAACTCAGAGACCCGTGCTGGTGCAGGTCCCCTGGGCCCACTGTTCTTTCTCTATGCTTGGTCTCTGTGTCTTATTTCTTTCCTCAGTCTCTCGTCCTCACCTGATGAGAAATACCCACAGGTGTGGAGGGGCAGGCCCCCTTCGGCCAACATGGCAAAACCCCATCTCTACTCAAAATACAAAAATTATCTGGTCATGGTGGCGCCCGCCTAGAGTCCCACTTAATCGGGAGGGAGGCTGAGACAGGAGGATCGCTTGAGCCCAGGAGGTTGAGGCTGCAGTGAGCTGTGATTGTGCCATAGCACTCTACCCTGGGTGACAACAGAGCCAGACTTTGTCTCATAAAAAAAAAAAAAGTGAGGTAGGACTAGCTAAAACAGGCACAGAGCAGAAGCACCTCTGTGTCAGAGACGCCCGCCAGCGTGCCCTGTCAGTTTACCCTTGCCACGGCAACAGCTAGAATGCCAGTCCCTTTCCACGGCAGCGATCCAACGATCTGGATGTTACCACCCTTTTTCTAGAAATTTCTGCATCATTCCCCCCTTCATTGGCACGTAATTAGCAGTGGGTATCAATATGACCGTACAACTGCCTCTAAGCTTCTACTCCAGGTGCATCGCCTCTGGGGTAGCCCCACTCTGGAAGGAGCTGTGCCTTGGCCACAGCTGCGCACAGCCACGATGCTTCAAAAAAACCTGCTGTGTAGGCCGGGCGCGGTGGCTCATGCCTGTCATCGCAGCACTTTGGGAGGCCGAGGCGGACAAATCACTTGAAGTCAGGAGTTCAAGGCCAGCCTGGCCAACGTGGTGAAACCCTGGCTCTACTAAAAATACAAAAATTAGCCAGCACGGTGGTGGGTGCCTGTCATCCCAGCTACTCAGGAGGCTGAGGCAGGAGAATCACTTGAACCCGGGAGGTAGAGGTTGCGGTGAGCCGAGCTCAGTCCACTGCACTCCAGCCTGGGCGACAAAGTGAGACTCCATCGCAAAAACAAAATAAAACTAAACACCTGCCACCTGGGCACGGTGGCGCACGCCTGTCATCCCAGCAGTTTGGGAGGCCGAGGCAGGTGGATCCCCTGAGGTCAGGAGTTTCAGACCAGCCTGGCCAACGTGGTGAAACCCTGTCTCTAGTGAAAATACAAAAATTAGCTGGTGTGGTGGTGGGCGCCTGTAGACCCACTTAATCGTGAGGCTGAGTCCGGAGAATTGTTTGAACCCAGGAGGCGGAGGTTGCAGTGAGCCAAGATCGCGCAACCGCACTCCAGCCTGAGTGACAGGGTAAGACTCCATCACAAAAAAAAAAAAAACAAAAAAACAACAAAAAAAATACTTGCCGCGTCTAACACCACCGGCTCACTCTTGAATTCTTTTCTGGGCAAAGCCAAGAACTCTCTTAGGTTGCCCTAACTTGGGTAAAGAGAAACCTAAATCCAGCCTACGTGCACATCTGGGCACAGTATTTTCTTCTGCCCTGCATCAGAAAGGCTCACCTTTTTCTCTCTACCCTCTGGCCTCACCTGACATAATCAGGCTCAGGGAGAACGTGTTGGAAGAGGGTTGAGGAGTCAGAGGTCAGATTTGACTCGTGCCTCGCCGGGGATCAGTTCTCATAGCCCACAGTCCAGCACTCCTGAGAGTCAGATACGACACCCCAGTGCATACATGAGTGCAGGTGCGCTGTGGCTGAGTGCCCAGGGACATGACACGTAGCCTGTTTATTAATTATCCTCTGTTTTCGTGCATCTGGGAGTCCCACTGATTCCTCTGTAGGACATGCTGAAACCTGAATGACTTGGGTAGCATTTGTTTTTTGTTTTATTTTGTTTTCTGGGACAAAGTCTCGCTCTGTCACCCAGGCTGGAGTGCAGTGGCGCCATCTCGGCTCACTGCAACCACCACCTTCTGGGTTCAAGGGATTCTCCTGCGTCAGCCTCCCGAGTAGCTGGGGCTACAGGCGCCCACCACCACACCCGGCTAATGTTTGTATTTTTGGTAGAGACGGGGTTTCACCGTGTTGGCCAGGCTGGTCTCGAACTCCTGACCTGGAGATCCACCGCCGCTTGGCCTTCCAAACTGCTGGGATGACAGGCGTGAGCCACCACCCCCGGCTGATTATCCTCTGTTTTTATGCCTGCAGGGTACCCCTGATTCCTCTGCAGGAGATGCTGAAACCTCAATCACTACATTTAGCATTTTGTTGTTGTTGTTTTGGTTGACTCAACCTTGGGCTGAATCATCCGTTCCCTTTCTTCCCAGTGTTTCCCCCTGAACAACCGGCTGAGGCAGGAGAATGGCTGGAACTCAGGAGGCAGAGGTTGCTGTGAGCCGAGATGGAGCCACTGCACTCCAGCCTGGGCAACAACAGTGAGACTCCACCTCAAAAAAAAGAAAAAGAAAAAGAAACAGAGAACATAGGAAATCACGTTTACTTGTTGACTTTGGTTAAACAGAAGAGGCTGATTTCTGCATTCTATAGAACTCAGGCACTGTGTATGTCTGTGTGTGTGTGTCTTTGTGTCTGTGTGTGTGCGTCTGTGTGTATGTTTGTGTGTGTCTGTCTCTGTGTGTCTTTCCCATATCTGTATGTGTGTGCCTGTCTGTGTGTCTCTGTGTCTGTGTGTCTGTGTGTGTACATGTGTGTGTGTGTGTCTGTGTACACATGCATGTGTCTGTGTCTGTGTACACATGCATGTCTGTGTGTGTGTCTGTGTGTACACATGCATGTCTGTGTGTGTCTGTGTGTACACATGCATGTCTGTGTGTGTGTACACATGAATGTGTGTGTCTGCGTGTCTGTGTACACATGCATGTGTGTGTGTGTCTTTTTGTGTATGTGTGTGCCTGTGTATCTGTGTGTCTCTGCGTGTGTACACATGCGTGTGTGTGAGTGTACATGCGTGCATATGCCTGCATGTGTGTGTGTGTGTTTTTGTGTATATGTGTGCCTGTGTGTCTGTGTGTACACGTGTGTCTGTGTGTCTCTGCGTGTGTGTGTACACATGCGTGTGAGTGTACGTGCGTGCATATGCCTGCATGTGTCTGTGTGTCTTTTTGTGTATATGTGTGCCTGTGTCTGTGTGTGTACACGTGTGTCTGTGTGTGTCTCTGCGTGTGTGTACACATGCGTGTGAGTGTACGTGTGTGCATATGCCTGCATGTGTCTGTGTGTCTTTTTGTGTACATGTGTGCCTGTGTGTCTGTGTGTGTACACGTGTCTGTGTGTCTCTGCGTGTGTGTGTACACATGTGTGTGAGTGTACGTGCGTGCATATGCCTGCATGTGTGTGTCTGTGTGACTTTTTGTGTACATGTGTGCCTGTGTGTCTGTGTGCGTACACGTGTCTGTGTGTGTGTGTCTGCGTGTGTGTGTACACATGCGTGTGAGTGTACGTGTGTGCATATGCCTGCATGTGTCTGTGTGTCTTTTTGTGTACATGTGTGCCTGTGTGTCTGTGTGTGTACACGTGTGTCTGTGTGTGTCTGCGTGTGTGTGTACACATGCGTGTGAGTGTACGTGCGTGCATATGCCTGCATGTGTGTGTCTGTGTGACTTTTTGTGTACATGTGTGCCTGTGTGTCTGTGTGCGTACACGTGTCTGTGTGTGTGTGTCTGCGTGTGTGTGTACACATGCGTGTGAGTGTACGTGTGTGCATATGCCTGCATGTGTCTGTGTGTGTTTTTGTGTACATGTGTGCCTGTGTGTCTGTGTGTACACGTGTGTCTGTGTGTGTGTGTACACATGCGTGTGAGTGTACGTGTGTGCATATGCCTGCATGTGTGTCTGTGTGTGTTTTTGTGTACATGTGTGCCTGTGTGTCTGTGTGTACACGTGTGTCTGTGTGTGTGTCTCTGCGTGTGTGTGTACACATGCATGTGTGTGTACGTGCGTGCATATGCCTGCATGCACGTGTGTGTGTAGGGAGGTAAGACAGGCACTTAATGATGGAAATAGTAATCATGGAAAAATAAAGGGTCAGCAACATCCACCCAGGTTTCAGTCCTTGCCAGGAAAATAGCAAGGCACTGACCGTTTTGGTATATTCTGATTTTCCAAAACAACAAGGAACAGCTGTCCCGGGGGCATTAGAATCATTCGGGGAAGGACTGTGATCATTTGATGGAAACCTTCAGTGAATTCTATTGGGGTTTCTCTACAAAAAAATTTACTTTAAAGCAGCTGCCGGTTTAAAACAAATCCTTCATGTTCCAATAATAACTCAAAAATGACCATCACGTAAAAGCCAGCCCAGCCCAGCCTGGTCACTGAGCAATCAAGCATAGGTGGCTGAATCCTGCGAAATCATGGCATGACCTGTGACGCGCCCCAGCCAGCAGTCATCCTTCCATTCAAATGCCTCTAGCCACTGTCTCAGACATTCAGAGAAAAGGCACGCAGCGATGACACAGTGCAATCTTCATTCTTTCCTAGTTTCTCGAGGACATGATGGGACTCAGATGGAGCCAGCAGGCCCACGGGAAGATTTCAGCGCGACACCGACAGCCCTCCGTGAGGCACGGATGAAGCTGTGTCCATCCCAGCATTTCTTTCTGTCGGCCTCGGACACATCCTCACAGGAAGTCCAGGACGCCAGGGACTCGTGAAGAGTGTGAAATGGCGGCAAGAAAAAGAGAGACAGACAGACAGAGAGGGAGACAGAGACACAGAGACAGAGACTGAAAGACAGAGAGGGAGACAGAGAGACAGAGAGAGAGATGCAGAGAGAGAGATAGAGACAGTGACAGAGACAAGCAGAGAGACAGATAGGGAGGCAGAGACAAAGAGGCAGAGACAGAAAGAGGCAGAAAGGGAGACAGAGACAGAGAGACAGAGACAGACAGGGAGAGAGACAGAGAGACAGAGACAGAGCAGGAGGCAGAAACAGAGACACGGAGGCAGAAAGGAAGAGACAGAGAGACAGAGGCAGAGAGGGGGACAGAGACAGAGAGACAGAGACAGAAAGGGGGACAGAGACAGAGAGACAGAGGCAGAGAGGGGGACAGAGACAGAGAGACAGAGACAGAGAGGGGGACAGAGACAGAGAGACAGAGACAGAGAGGGGGACAGAGACAGAGAGACAGAGACAGAGCAGGAGGCAGAAACAGAGACACAGAGGCAGAAAGGAAAACAGACACAGAGAGACAGAGGCAGAGAGGGAGACAGAGACAGAGACACAGAGCCAGAGAGGGGGACAGAGGCAGAGAGACAGAGACAGAGACAGAGACAGAGGGGGGACACAGACAGAGAGCCCGAGGCAGAGAGGGGGATAGAGAGAGACTGAGAAGGAAGGAGACAGAGAGAGAGACTGGGAGCAGGGGAGAGAGGGAGACAGAGAGAGAGAGACAGCGAGACAGAGAAAAGAGAGAGAGAAGGAGGACAGAGAAAGGGGTGAGAGAGAAGCAGGGGGAGAGGTGAAGACAGGCTGAGCTAGGCTGGTAGGAGGGCAGTGGCCGTGAGGAAGGAGCCGCCGCCATCAGACCGGTGCCACCCTTGCCTCAGTTTCCCTTCTGTGTCCGGCGGGCATGGGAGGGCAGCTCGCCACGCCTTGGCCGGGACCAGAGCACGTGGGGGTCCAGGGCTCCTGCAGCCTGAACGAGGAGTCCCGGTTAAATGGACTCAGCCGCCCCTTCCTGCGGACGGCAGTTTTTCTTCCCCATGGCCGGGGAGACCTGACAATCATGGTGGCAAACAAAGGACAAGCAAAGCCACATCTTCCATGGCGGCAAAAGCAAGACCCTGTGTGGAGGGCAACTCCTCTCCTGAGAACAGCATTGAAAAACCCACTCCGGTGATTCAGCTACCTTCCAGGAAGCCCCGCCCAGGACACGTGGGGATGACGCCCATTCAAAGTGGGATTTGCATTGGGGTCACAGACCGCAACCCCATCACCTGGATGGCAGGTGAATCCTTAGAAAAGTAGACGTTGTGGGAATGGGTGTGGCTGTCTCTCTCTTCTTTTTCCTTCTCTTTTTCCTGCCTCTTATCTTCCGGGGGTGAGGAAGACGGACTGGAAACCGCAGCCAGCGGGAGAGACAGGACCACCTGGATTTCTTAGGCCGACTCAGAGTTCCTAAGCCTAGCTGGGGAAGTGACCACACCCACCTTTAAACAGGGGCCCGTAACTCAGCGCACACCCGAGCAATCAGGTAGTCAAGAGGGAACGCGCTAAAATACAAACTAGGCTGAAAGCAGGAGGTAAAGAAATAGTCCAATCATCTATCGCCTGGGAGCCCAGGGGGAGGGACAGGGATCGGGATAGAAACCCAGGCATTTGAGCCGCCAGTGGCAACCCCCTTTGGGTCCCCTCCCCTGCTCTGTTTTCACGCTAGTAAATGTTGCAACTGCACACTCTTCTGCTCCGTCTTTGTTCCGGCTCGAGCTCAGCTTTCGCTCGCTGTCCACCACTGAGGAACACAGCTGTCATAGACCCGCCACTGACTTCCACCCCTCCGGGTCAGGCAGCGTGTCCGCCGTGCGTCTGATCCAGGGAGGCACCCACTGCCGCTCCCAATCAGGCTAGAGGCTGGCCACTGTTCCCCGTGGCTAAGGGCCTGGGTTCGTCCTAATCAAGCAGAACACCAGTCGCTGGGTTCCGTGGGTCCCTTCCGTGACTCACGACTTCTAATAGAATTATGACACTCACTGCATGGCCTGAGGTGGCTAAGGGCCTGGGTTCGTCCTAATCAAGCAGAACACCAGTCGCTGGGTTCCGTGGGTCCCTTCCGTGACTCACGACTTCTAATAGAATTATGACACTCACTGCATGGCCCGAAGTTCCATTCCTTGAAATTCATGAGGCCAAGAACCGCAGGTCAGAGAACAAAAGGCTTGCTGGCATCTTGGAAGCTCTAAGAACAAAGACCGTCTGGTAACAGATGTACACTGTGAGCTCAAGGAAGAGACCAAGAGGGGAAAGACTTAGACTTTGGCTCTGACTCACCTGTTCGTGAGGACAGTAACCCCCTTTGTACGTATGCTGGTGCTGACAGAAGACACTTATTAGACCACTGCGTCTGACCCTATCCGGCCCTTTTTAGGTGAAACCAATCTTTATCCTCCATGTACCGATTTGCAATATTGCCTGTAACTTCCACTTTCCTAAATTTGCCCTTGCCTTTTGAAATCCTTGCCTGCAAGCCCTGGGGAGGTCAGGATTTGAGTGTGAGCTGCTCCGTCCTCTTCATTTGGTGTTCTACACATTAACACCTTCTAGTCAGGTGCAGTGGCTCACTCCTGTAATCCCACCACTTTGGAAGGCTAAGGTGGGTGGATCACTTGAAGTCAGGAGTTCAAGACCAGCCTGGTCAACATGGTGAACCCCCATCTCTACTAAAAAAGAAAAAAATACAAAAATTATGCAGGCATGATGGCTGGTGCCTGTAATCCCAGCTACTTGGGAGGCTGAGGCAGGAGAATCGCTTGAATCTGGGAGGCGGAGGTTGCAGTGAGCCGAGATCGCGCCACTGCACTCCAGCCTGGGGGACAGAGTGAGGTTCCATCCCAAACAAACAAACACATATATTACATACCACTGCACTCCAGACTGGGTGACAGAGTGAGGTTCCATTTCAAACAAACAAACACACATATATATTAAAATCTTCCTTTATCCCACTGCAACCCCCAATGTGGGTATCTGGTTTTCCTGGGCTGGCAGGTGCACTCCAGTTTGGTTCCATAACTCAATAAAAGGTGGAGAGCGCTTTTAGAAATGCATGACCGTACCCTGACTGTCCTGTCCACACATCCATACACTCTTATTTTCAAAGAGTCTGATCATCTGTGGGTCTCATGCAGGCTACTTCGCCATGTGTCCTGGGTTGGTGCAACAGGAACTGCAGTTTTTCCCATTAAAAGGGGTGAAAGGAAATTACTTTCGGCCCCTACAAGCTGGGAACTGCTTATGGCCAACCTGCCTCCCATTTTACTCAAAGTTACCCCATCTGCTCACTGAGATAGACGTACAACTGGTTGCCTCCTTTGAAAGGCTCATCAGAAACTCAAAAGAATGTAGTCATTCAGGCAATCATTAAAAAGTCAGGAAACAACAGGTGCTGGAGAGGATGTGGAGAAACAGGAACACTTTTCCACTGTTGGGAGGGTAAACTAGTTCAACCATTGTGGAAGACAGTGTGGCAATTCCTCAAGGATCTAGAAGTAGAAATACCACTTGACCCAGCGATGCCATGACTGGGTCATATAATCCTATATCCAAAGGATTATAAATCGTGCTGCTGTAAAGACACATGCACACGTATGTTTACTGCAGCACTAGTCACAATAGCAAAGACTTGGAACCAACCCAAATGTCCATCAGTGTTAGACTGGATGAATAAAATGTGGCACACAGACACCATGGAATACTATGCAGCCATAAAAAAGGATGAGTTCATGTCCTTTGCAGGGACATGGATGAAGCTGGAAACCATCATTCTCAGCAAAACTATCACAAGGACAGAAAACCACACACTGCACGTTCTCACTCCTAGGTGGGAGTTGAACAAGGAGAACACTTGGACACAGGGCGGGGAGCATCACACACCGGGCCCTGTCGTGGAGTCGGGGGATGGGGGAGGGATAGCATTAGGAGATATACCTAATGTAAATGACGAGTTAATGGGTGCAGCACACCCACATGGCACATGTATGCATACGTAACAAACCTGCACGTTGTGCCCCTGTACCCTAGAATTTAAAGTATGCGTATACACACACGTGTGTATATATACGTATATGTATATGTGCCTATATGTATGTGTGTATACATATACATATATACACACATACATATACGTGTATATATATGTGTGTGTATATATACACATACACACACATATATATAAAAAAAGAATGTACCCTGGAGACCTGCTCCCTGCTTCCAGTCTCCCTACAAGCTGGGAGCTGCTCAGGGCCAACCTGCCTCCCACGTTATTCCAAGTTACCCGTCTGCTCACTCAGATAGACGCAAATCCGATTGCCTCCTTTAGACACACTCATCAGAAACTCAAAATCATGCGGCCATGGGTCTCTTGTGTATCTGTGAACTGGAAACCCCCTCCCCACTCAGAGTCTTCCTGCCTTTGTTTGAACTTGTCTCACCTTCCCCGACTGAACCAATAGATTTCTTACCCACGTGTCTTTCTCAATGTATAAAACCAAGTTTTGCCCCGACCACCTTGGGCATGTGTCATCAGGACCTCCTGAGGGTGTGTTACAGGCGTGTCGTCAACCCTGAAAAAATAAACTTTCTACCTTCACCGCCGCCTGTCTGACGTCCTCAGGGTTCACAAAAGCCATGGCAAAAACCGCCATTACTTTTGCATCCATCTGATAGAACAGTCACATCAATGTGAGGACGAAGCTCTGATTTTTTTTTTTTTATCTTGCCCAAATTCCTACCTATGGGGGCTGGAAAGTCATGCCGTATAAACCACAAGTTCTCATCAGATAGGTTTTTTCTTTTCTCTCTTTTTGAGACAGCGTCTCTCTCTGTTGCCCAGGCTGCACTGCAGTGGTGCCATCTCAGCTCACTGCAGCCTCCACCTCTGAGGTTCAAACGATTCTCCTGTCTCAGCCTCCTGAGTAGCCGGGACCACAGGCACCTGCCACCACGCCCAGCTCATTTTTTTATTTTTAGTAGAGACAGGGTTTCACTGTGTTGACCAGGCTAGTCTCAAACCTCTGACCTTGTGATCCACCCGTCTCGGCCTCCCAAAGTGCTGGGATGACAGGTGTGAGCCGCGGCACCCGGCCTCAGATGGCTTTTGTTTAACTGTGTACATCGTGACTTACTTTCCAATCTGACTCTGGCATAACAAGGAAGAAAATCAAATATTTTAGCCACAAACACGTTTCTCTGTCATGTCTTGAAATGGCCCTGCCAAGCTGTCCCTTGTGGGAAAAATCCATGTTCTATACAGTGTCCCCTTTCCCTCCCTCCCCTCCTTTCCTTTTTTCCCTTCCCTTCCAGATCCAGGAGATAATAAACTAAGAGCCAGGCACCCTTTTAGATCCCATAAGAAACATTTTACAACCTGCTGTCTCTGAAGTCTGCTATCCGAGAGCTTCCTCTGCACCATCAGACGTGGTCTGCACAATCCTTTATCTTAACCTGAATATTCCTCTTTTTTTTTTGGAGACAGAGTATCAGCTCTGTTACCCAGGCTGGAGTGCAGTGGTACAATCTAGGTTCACTGCAACCTCTTCCTCCTGGATTCAAGCAATTCTCCTGCCTCAGCCTCCCGAGTAGCTGAGATGACAGGCAGGCACCATCACGCCCAGCTAATTTTTGTACTTTAGTAGAGATGGGGTTTCACCATGTTGTCCAGGCTGGTCTCGAACTCCTGACCTCAGGTGATCCACCCACCTCAGCCTCCCAAAGTGCTGGGATGACAGGTGTGAGCCCCTGTGCCCGGCCTACGCTGAAGAGGTTTAATATAATCTTAGGAGAGGAGAGGCACGAGTCATTATACTTGAGACCATTGGAAGCTGCAGTAATGGTCACAAACAAGCACGTCTTCTCACTTTTCCTCTCCTATCACGCACGTCAAGCTACAAAATGGTAGACAGAAGGCAGTTCTCAGCCTCTAAACCATGGCTCAGCTGGGAGACCATCAGGACTAGGACAAAAGGAAAAAAGACCCAGGGAAAGCCACCTCTTTCTTTTCTCTTTTTTTTTTTTTCTCTTTTGAGATGGAGTCTCACTCTGTCGACCGGGCTGGAGTGCAGTGGTGTGATCTCAGCTCACTGCAACCTCCACCTCCCGGGTTCACACCATTCTCCTGCCTCAGCCTCCCAAGTAGCTGGGACGACAGGCGCCGCCACCTCGCCCGGCTAGTTTTTACTTTTTAGTAGAGACGGGGTTTTGCCATGTTGGCCAGGCTGGTCTCGCACTGCTGACCTCAGGTGATCCACCCACCTCAGCCTCCCAAAGTGCTGGGATGACAGGCCTGAGCCACCGCACCCAGGCGATAGCCACCTGTTTCATGAGAGCATGCAGACGTCCAACATCATTTGCTCCTAAAACCAAGAGCGGGATACACCACAACATGGCAAACCTAACAACCTAGAAAAGGAAAGAAACGTCTTGGTAATGGAAACCGTAAAAGGCGGATGAAAATCCAGCCTGGAAAAAAAAAAAAAACAAACAAACCACAACATAGACGACAGGAGAAAATGCTCCCTTGGGCGAGGCTGCTGGATTAATGTCATTTAACAGCAACAGTAATTCAGCAAACGACAGCACCAAGCAAGGTGATAACACAAGGAAATGATTTGAACAGCAAGATGAAGCACCTAAGGGGAAGTGAGAACCAAACACAATCCTACCATTACAGGAGTAACAAATACATGAGATGTGGCAACGAGCCGTGAAACAGCGTGTGGAGATGGGGTTTCTAACAAAGCAGGGCTGAGGAAAGGTAGAAGGATTGGAGCCAAGACAGGGACAATGTGGATTAGACAACCGTGAGGCCGCAGAAGAAGAACAGACATCGTATTGGTCTGTTCTCACGCGGCTCACAGACATACCTGAGACTGGGTAATTTATAAAGGAAAAGAGATTTCACGGACTCACGGTTCACACACGGCTGCGGAGGCCTCACCCTCATGACCGAAAGCAAAGCAGAAGCAAAGTCTTGTCTTCTACCGCGACAGGCGAGAAGGCGTGTGCAGGGGAACTCCCGTTTATAAAACCGTCAGATCTCATGAGACTTAGTCACTCCCGGGAGAACAGTACGGGGAAACCACTGCTGTGATTCAATGATCTCCACCTGGCCCTGCCCTTCGCACGTGGGGTGGTTACAATTCCAGGTGAGATTTGGGTGCGGACACAGTCAAACCATATCAGATGGTCCTTGAATAGAGAACCCAATGAAGACAGAGAGAGAAAAAAAAGTACTCAGCTCTGCAAATCAGCAATGGTCATCAAAGTATCCAGAGGCAGGTGATGTTTTCTGATTAACTGGTAAAGAAAGCGTAACACGAGCCAGGTGCGGTGGCTCACGCCTGTCATCCCAGCACTTTGGGAGGCCGAGGCAGGAGGATCACGAGGTCAGGAGTTCGAGACCAGCCTGGCCAACATGGCGAAACCCCGTCTCTACTAAAAATACAAAAATTAGCCAGGTGTCAGGGAACGCGTCTGTCATCCCAGCCACTCGGGAGGCTGAGGCAGGAGCATCGCTTGAAACCGGGAGGCAGAGGTTGCAGTGAGCCGAGATCGCACCACTGCACTCCAGCCTGGGCGACAGAGTAAGACTCTGTCTCAAAAAAAAAAAAAAAAAAAGAATCAGTAACACCAAAACAAATCTTGCATAATTTACCAAACACCCACGGGGGAAAAGTAACAATTCTTCAGACATGTAGCCAAGACTACAGGCATACACCACCACGCCTGGCTAATTTTTGCAGTTTTTGTAGAGACGGGAGTTCACCATCTTGGCCAGGCTGGTCTCGAACTCCTGACCTCAGGTGATCCACCCGCCTCAGCCTCCCAAAGCACTGAGATGACAAGCATGAGCCACCACACCCGGCTGACTCTCCTCCTCTTAAACACAGATAATCTGTATGTTTACCCATCTCTCGTAACTACTCAACCCCAGAGAAAGCCAGTAAGAATAAAGAAGCACTGGACTCAACAAAATTCACCTCACCTAGTTGACTAAACTGACATAGACAGACGTTTCCTCTGAAAAGGAAATAATATATTATTTTCAGACGAGATTGGGTGTCTTCAGGGATTGTATGGGCATAGGCAAAGGTGTTATTTTTCCAACGCAGAATCTGAACATGGATGAGAATGAAGTCACTTAATTATTACTGACAAAAATGCACTTTAAATGTTAACACACCCAACATGAAAGAAAGACAACTAGATGCAATATCCTTCACTTTCCAAAACTAGCGAAATGCCTTTTAAAATCAGTCAAAACAAGTTATTGCAGAAAAGGTAAATCTCCCATCTTGACCCATAAATGCACACAAACTCTTCTTCCAACGCACAAATATTGTCGCTACTGTATCCTCAATACATGACATACTGTCTGGGGAATGGGTGAACACATAAACACACATTAAACACCATCTATGCCCCAGAGTTCCTGGTTTCTCCTATTCTTCCATCACCAGTCATAAAGCTGTGTGTTCATTTTAGCGTATCCCCACCTGGGCTGGTCTCACTTTTTCCAAGGAACGGGATCCCTCTTGTCAAAGATTCTACAGAACAACGAACGTAATAGAAGGTGCAACACTTTGGCCGGGTGCGGTGGCTCACGCCTGTCATCCCAGCACTCTGGGAGGCCAAGGCGGGCGGATCATGAGGTCAGGAGATTGAGACCATCCTGGCCATCATGGTGAAACCCGCGTCTCTACTAAAACTACAAAAAAAATTAGCTGGGCGTGGTGGTGGGTACCTGTAGTCCCAGCTACTTGGGAGGCTGAGGCAGGAGAATGGCGTGAACCCAGGAGGTGGAGGTTGCAGTGAGCTGAGACCACGCCACTGTACTCCAGGCTGGGTGATAGAGCGAGACTCTGTCTCAAAAAAAAAAAAAACAAAAAAAAAAACAAATGCAACACTGGTCTTCTGCTGCAGGCTGTCAGAGTTTGCTCAAGCCCATTGGACAGAGAAGATATTTCTGCATTTCTGCTACAGCCGGTTATTGTCCTGTTCTTGACGTGGGAGAACATGGCTGACCTAATCTCTTCACCAGGCAACTGTGTCTATTGCTTCTCTTCTTCTTCAAGAGACAGAACCAGCATCCCTGTGATTCTGACTACAACTGCTTAGACTCTTGGTGCTGTTGGGTGAATTGAAGACCTCTGCTCCTTCTTTCTATCTTTCCTCCTTTTCCTTTTTCCTCTTCTATTGCTTTTCTTTCTCCTCCTTCTCATTCTTATTTATTTATGTATTTATTTTTGAGATGGAGTCTTGCTGTGTCGCCCAGACTGGAGTGCAGTGGCGTGATCTCGGCTCACTGCAAGCTCCGCCTCCCGGGTTTATGTCATTCTCCTGCCTCAGCCTCCTGAGTAGCTGGGATGACAGGCACACACCAGCACGCCTGGCTAATTTTTTTGTACTTTTAGTAGAGATGGGGTTTCGCCGTGTTAGCCAGGATGGTCTCGATCTCCTGACCTCGTGATCTGCCCACCTCGGCCTCCCATCCTCCTTCTCATTCTTCATCTCAACATCGGGATTCTAAGCTGAGCAACTCTAAAGCAAAAGCAGCGAAAGGTCCCTGGTGTTGGGGACCACTAACTAGCAAATCTATCCTGCCTTCTTCCTGAGAGCACCTGCCAGCCTATATTTTCTCCCCTTCAGAAAGGCATGGCAACAGAACTGAGTTCCAGGCAACAAAATGTAAGAGGAACTGGCACAATATTTCCTGCCTCTATGCCATGGCGAGGCAGAAATTTAAATAATAATCATCATAATAAAAGCACTGCATTTATTCACTGCAAGAAAAGTAAAAGCTAACGCCCAGAACGTCGCAAGGCAAGGGTTAAAAAGAAAAGAACAAGTTTTCCTCTGCCTGGCAGCTCACTTCAAGGACAGTTAGACGATAACGCAGTCCAAATTGCCAAGGCCAAAGGGATGGGTTCCAGACATCCCCCTCCCTTCCAGAGCAAGGTTGAAGGAAAAAAAAAGAGAAAGACAGGTTCTTGTACTGTTACTCTTTTCCCAGCCTTCTTAAGCACCATTAGCATGATTATGTTTTACAAATGTCTGTCTCTAGCCAGTTCTTGTTTTTCTTTTAATGCAGCTACAAGGCCACCAGCTGTGCAGTCACAAGTTATGTGATGCTAGAGATTAAGTGACCAGTGACTGTATGATGAACTGCTTTTATTTTGATTCTGTAAGGCCACTTATACAAATCCCGCTCTGTCTTGCTTCAGGGCTCAGTTTTTGGAGGTGAATCCTCTGAGCTGGTGCGTACCTAAAGTAAACAAATCCTCCTGTACTCCGTATTGATCTCTCCGGTCCTCAATGTACCGCAACAATGGAAATGTCCACACTTACTCCTCCAAGCTCTGCTTCCATTTTCGCTGGCTGAAATGGAGTCGATCCCCAAGGTAACTTGGAAACTCCACATCAGCCTGGATCCCTGAGTGGCTTCGTGGAGCAGAAGCACTTTGAGGGTCTGTTCACCAAGTCACTGTACTCAGGTGAGCCACAAACAAGTGTCCACTGGGTTTGAGCTGTCACAATGTGAGAATCTATTTGTAACAGCAATTATTCTACTCTAACCAGGACACCTGCCTACCCCTTTAGTATAGGCAAGACACAAAGACCCTTGACCCATAGATTCTCTGTCTGTTCCTACATCAAGCTGAACATGTTGACCTCTTCCTTTTTTTGGGTTGAGCCCTCAGACTGCCAGTTGAGATGAACATGTTGACCTCGTCCTTTTTTTGGGTTGAGCCCTAAGACTGCCAGTTGAGATGAACACGTTGACCTCGTCCTTTTTTTGGGTTGAGCCCTCAGACTGCCAGTTGAGATGAACACGTTGACCTCGTCCTTTTTTTGGGTTGAGCCCTCAGACTGCCAGTTGAGATGAACATGTTGACCTCTTCCTTTTTTTGGGTTGAGCCCTCAGACTGCCAGTTGAGATGAACATGTTGACCTCGTCCTTTTTTTGGGTTGAGCCCTCAGACTGCCAGTTGAGATGAACACGTTGACCTCTTCCTTTTTTTGGGTTGAGCCCTCAGACTGCCAGTTGAGATGAACATGTTGACCTCGTCCTTTTTTTGGGTTGAGCCCTAAGACTGCCAGTTGAGATGAACATGTTGACCTCGTCCTTTCTTTGGGTTGAGCCCTCAGACTGCCAGTTGAGATGAACATGTTGACCTCGTCCTTTTTTTGGGTTGAGCCCTAAGACTGCCAGTTGAGATGAACATGTTGACCTCGTCCTTTTTTTGGGTTGAGCCCTAAGACTGCCAGTTGAGATGAACACGTTGACCTCGTCCTTTTTTTGGGTTGAGCCCTCAGACTGCCAGTTGAGATGAACACGTTGACCTCTTCCTTTTTTTGGGTTGAGCCCTCAGACTGCCAGTTGAGATGAACATGTTGACCTCGTCCTTTCTTTGGGTTGAGCCCTCAGACTGCCAGTTGAAAGTGGTACCTAAAGATACAGCCATGCTCGTAGAGTTTGGACATTTATCCTCTCCAAATCTTAGACTGAAATGGGATCCTCAATATCTGAGGTGGGGCCCGGTGGGAGGTGTTTGAATTATGGGGGAAGATTCTTCATGCATGGTGGGGTGTCATTCCAGTGGTAATGTGTGAGTTCTCTCTTGCTTTGTTAGTTCTGCGAGAGCTGTTTGTTTAAAAGAGCCTGGTATGGCCAGGTGCGGTGTCATCCCAGCACTTTGGGAGGCTGGTCCTCAACACCAGGGAACTTTCACTGTTTTTGTTTTAGAGTTGCTCAGCTTAGAATCCTGATGTGGAGATGAAGAATGAGAAGGAGGATGGGAGGCTGAGGCAGGCGGATCACAAGGTCAGGAGATCCAGACCATCCTGGCTAACATGGTGAAATCCCATCTCTACTAAAAATACAAAAAAATTAGCTGGGCTTGGTGATGGGTGCCTGTAATCCCAGCTACTCGGGAGGCTGAGGCAGGAGAATGGCGTGAACCGAGGAGGCGGAGCTTGCAGTGAGCCGAGATCACACCAGTGCACTCCAGCCTGGGTGACAGAGTAAGACTCCATCTCAAATAATAATAATAATAATAAATAAAAGGAGCCTGGTACGTGTCTTGCTCCTCCTCTCGCGACGTTAACACAGTGGCTTCCCTTCTCTTCCAGCACGAGGAGACGCTTCCTGAGGTTCTCAACAGAAACCAAGCTGGTACCACGTGGGTACAGCCTGCAGAACTCTGAGCCAAATAAACTTATTTTCTTGGTCAATTACCCAGTCTCAGACATTCCTTCCTGGCATTGCAAAATAGATGAACACACATGAGCAACCATGAAGCCCTAAATCTGCAAGTTAGCCTGTGTGTGGACTCCTACAAGGGACTGAGAAAGGGGACATTTGGAAATCTCCATTAGTGATCTCATAGTGGGAGATCCAGAACAGTGATGATGGCTACATTTAAACGTCTACCTTGTCTGAACACCTCCCGTGTCTGCAGAATGAGGCCATGAGCAAAAATTTCCTGAGGCCTCACCGGAAGTCAAGCAGAGGCTGGAGCCAGGCTTGCACACCGTACAGAACTGTGAGCCAAATAAACTTCTTTTCTTGGCCTGGCGCGGTGGCTCACGCCTGTAATCCCAGCACTTTGGGAGGCCGGGGCGGGCGGGTCGCCTGAGGTCAGGAGATCGAGACCAGTCTGGCCAACATGGTGAAACCCCATCTCTACTAAAAATACAAAAAAAATTAGCTGGGCGTGGTGGTGTGCACCTGTAATCCCAGCTACTCGAGAAGCTCAGGCAGGGGAATCGATTGAACGAGGGAGGCGGAGCTTGCAGGGAGCTGAGATTGTGCACTCCAGTCTGGGCAACAGGGCGAGACTCTGTTTCAAAACAAACACACAAACAGCCTCTTTTCGATGCAAAATAGACTCACACATGTGACCCATCATGGAGCCCTCGATCTACAAGTTACTCAGTGTCTGGACCTCTGAGAGGGACTACAAAAAGGGATCCTTGGGCTGGGCCCAGTGGCTTAAGCCTGTCATCCCAGCACTTTGGGAGGCCGAGGCAGGTGGATCACCTGAGGTCAGGAGTTCGAGACCCACCTGACCAACGTGGTGAAACCCCGTCTCTACTAAAAATGCAAAAATTAGCCAGGCTGTAGTGGCGTGCACCTGTAATCCTGGCTACTTGGGGGGCTGAGGCAGGAGAATCACTTGAATCAGGGAGGCGGAGGTTGTAGTGAGCCGAGATCGTCACTGCACTCCAGCCTGGGCGACAGAGTGAGACTGTCTCCAAACAAACAAACAAAAAACCCACAAAGGGATATATGGAGACCAGCATTAGTGCACATCATCGTAGGAGACTCTCGACCGCAGTAATGACTGCATCTAGAAAGAGATACATGTACTAAACACCTGCTGTGTGTGCAAGAGGGTGCCAGACCCTTGAAAACAGGGTCGTTATGTCTCAGAATGTCCCTGAAACCTGGAGCTGATCCCATCACTACAGACGCAGGGACACCTCCCGATCACTTCATTAATAAGACAGAGAGTTGATTCAAAACCCAAGCTGACACTCTTTCTTTAGCAACTACGCCGAGGGGAAAGGCTGAGGTGAGTATCTCTGCTTTCAAATCCGGGGGGGAAGATGTGCGATGGGAAGAGAGAGCGGGGGATGAAAGTGGACGCACCTGCCAAGCAAAGACCACATGATTCGTCCTGAATTCTGGATTTCTGCAGGTGTCTTGCCACGTCTTGGAGGGGGTACTCAGGGCTGAAGCTGTCAGGGCTGGAGCTGAAGATCAACTCCTAGAGGGAATTACGGGATTTAGGCAGATAATACCACGTTGTCTTTTTTTTTTTTTGAGATGATGTCTCCCTCTTATTGCCCAGGCTGGAGTCCAATGGTGCGATCTCAGCTCACTGCAACCTCTGCCTCCCGGGTTCAAGCGATTCTCCTGCCTCAGCCTCCTGAGTAGCTGGGATGACAGGTGCCCAACACCACCACGCCCAGCTAATTTCGTATTTTTAGTAGAGACGGGGTTTCACCATGTTGGCCAGGCTGGTCTTGAACTCCTGACCTCAGGTGATCCACCCGCCTCAGCCTCCCAAAGGGCTGGGATGACAGGCGTGAGCCACCACGCCCGGCCACCACATTGTCTTTCTGCCTGTTCCTCCTCACTCCAATGTTGAATTAGGAGAGTGATATAAAGACCACTTGAAGATGGTCACTTATGTCTGAAAAGTGCCTACACCTTCGGACTTCAATCACGAGCTTCCTCCTGCAAGGGGAGTCTTGCTCTGTCACCCAGTCTGGAGTGCACTGGCATGACCTCGGCTCACTGCAAACTCCACCTCCTGGGTTCAAGCGATTCTCCTGCCTCGGCCTCCCAAGTAGCAGGGACTACAGGCGCCCACCACCATACCCGGCTAATTTTTGTATTTTTAGTAGAGACCGGATTTCACCCTGTTGGCCCGGCTGGTCTGGAACTCCTGACCTGAAGTGATCCACCTGCCTCGGTCTCCCAAACTGCTGGGATAAGAGGCGTGAGCTTCTGCGCCTGGACCTGCTGTGTTTATTTTGATAGACTGCACTTGCCATCTGGCCTCTTGACAGGAAATAAAGGTGTCTGAACAACAAGTGCAGGTCACCTGAGACTGGGTCGCACAAGTGACTTTTCAAAAACGTGTTAAAAATATAGCCGCCCAAAGTGCACCTTCTTTTGGAATCTGCACGTATTGATTTTAGCCCGGTAATGCTTCTCCTCTTCAATCCTGTCCCAAAGTGGCCACAGGGACTCGACTTCAACTGACGGCACTATTCTCAGAGCACCTCATCCCACAGCCTGGCACGACTGACGTGGATGTCTTGTGTGCTGAGTTCAATTGTCTCCCACGATTTTGGGTGAAAATTGCATCAATGCGGATGCTGAAAGTAAAGAGAGCTGTGTTTTTCTTGTGTGTCCCTGTTGAAATAATTTTGGATAATCTGAGCGATTGTATTTCATCAGCAATGTCATTTGCCCCGGCAGCAGGTCGGAGGGTTTTTAGAAACACAGTGAGCCAGGCGGGGTGGCTCGCGCCCGGAATCCCAGCACTTTGGGAGGCTGAGGTGGGTGGACAGCTTGAGGTCAGGAGTTCGAGAACAGCCTGGGCAACACAGGGAAACCCCGTTCCTAGAAAACATCCAAAAACCGTTTAGCCAGGCGGGCACGGGTGGCCCATGTCTGTCGTCCCAGCTACTTGGGAGGCTGAGGCAGGAGGATGGCTTGAGCCTAGAAGCTCAAGGCTGCAGTGAGTCATGATGGTAAGGGAGGAGACCACCCCTCATATCGTCTTACACCCAATTTCTGCCTCCAAAGAAAGAAGAAGTGAAAACGAAAAGGCAGAAATGAAATCCGCAGGCAGACAGCCCGGCGCCGCAGCCTCCCTGGGCCTGGTAGTCAAAGATCGACCCCTGATCTAACTGGTTCTGTTATCTATAGATTACAGACATCGTATAGGAATGCACTGTGAAAATCCCTGTCTTGTTTTGTCTTGTTATCTATAGAGCAGGACATGGACCTTCCAGGGCCAGAGAACAGGTTGGAGCAGGCAGCCCCACTGGGGTCAGGCCATCAGAGTAACCCTTAGCGGATTCTTCCTTGATTTCTTTTTTTTTGTTTGTTTGTTTTTTTGTTTTTTTTTTTTTTGAGGCGGAGTCTCGCTCTGTCACCCGGACTGGAGTGCAGTGGCCAGATCTCAGCTCACTGCAAGCTCTGCCTCCCGGGTTTACGCCATTCTCCTGCCTCAGCCTCCCGAGTAGCTGGGACTACAGGCGCCCGCCACCTTGCCCGGCTAGTTTTTGTATTTTTAGTAGAGACGGGGTTTCACCGTGTTAGCCAGGATGGTCTCGATCTCCTGACCTCGTGATCCGCCCGTCTCGGCCTCCCAAAGTGCTGGGATTACAGGCTTGAGCCACCGCGCCTGGCTCTTCCTTGATTTCTTAAGGTGGTTCTGAAGACCAGAAAAGAGGAGAAGATACTGGTGCGCGGGCAGATTTCAGGGGCCGAGGGTAAAATTTTATGTTCCTTTTAAAACTGGAGGAATAGCAGCTACAGACAAAATGTTGATTAGCACTTTGCATATCACGTGTGATTGTATGTAGCCCTCAGTGATCACCTCTGTCCTGTTTTGTTGCAATCTGATTACGGTGCATGCAGCCCCCAGTCACGTACCCCCTGCTTGCTCCATCAGTCACGGCCCTCTCACACGCACCCCCTTAGAGTTGTGAGCCCTTCAAAGGGACAGGAATTGGTTATTCGGGGAGCTCGGCTCTTGAGACTGAAGTCTTGCCGATGCCCCCGGCCGAATAAACCCCTTTCTTCTTTAACTCGGTGTCTGAGGAGTTTTGTCTGCCGCTTTTCCTGCTACGATGGCACCGCTGCACTCCAGCCTGGGCGAACAGGCAACACCCTGTCTCAGAAATAAACAAACATGAATACAATACAACGAAAACCGAATGAATGGAACAGAAACGCTGCGTCCTCTCTAGGAGTGTTCATATAACAGATCGACAAGGAAGTCACTAAAGGCTTGATTGATTCATATTATTCTTGTGGTAAAAATCACAAAACATAAAACCTAC
The DNA here is from genome assembly GCF_007565055.1 of Rhinopithecus roxellana. Classification (NCBI taxonomy): domain Eukaryota; kingdom Metazoa; phylum Chordata; class Mammalia; order Primates; family Cercopithecidae; genus Rhinopithecus; species Rhinopithecus roxellana. The sequence continues at coordinate 6,153,539 of NC_044570.1, forward strand.
CCTAACCATTTTTTTTTTTAAGTGGTTTGACGAATACACCTGCCAGACAGTTCCCACCAGACAGGCTTTGTGTGAGCGATAAAGCTTTTTAATCACCCGGGTGCAGGCGGGCTGGTTCGAAAAGAGAGTCAGCGAAGTGAGATGGGGTGGGGCTGTTTTATGGGATTTGGGTGGGGCTGTTTTATGGGATTTGGGTAGGTCGTGGAAAATTACAGTCAAAGGGGGTTGTTCTCTGGCGGGCAGGGGTGGGGGCAGGGGTGGGGGGTCACAAGGTGCTCAGTGCGGGAGCTTCCGAGCCAGGAGAAGGAATTTCACAAGGTAACGTCATCAGTTCAGGCAGGATCCGGCCATTTTCACTTGTTTTGTGATTCTTCACTTGCTTCAGGCCATCTGGACGTCTACGGGCAGGCTTGGGCTCAGAGACCTGACAGCAAGATCCAGCCATTTGTCAGCAAGTCAGAATCAGAGTATTCTTACTTCTGGCCTGGAGAGACTGCACAGAATCTGAACCCTTTGTGAGGACCGTGAGAACTTTCTGGAACCCATGGGGAGCAAGGACAATGCTCGGAATAGAATAAGGAAGCCACCACGAATTCGGCCCCACAAATGTTTAAGAATTCCCTGCAGTATTGCGCAATGGACGTACCTAGGCCGGGCGCGGTGGCTCACGCCTGTCATCCCAGCACTTTGGGAGGCCGAGGTGGGCGGATCATGAGGTCAGAAGATCGAGACCAGCCTGGCCAACATGGTGAAACCCCGTCCCTACTAAAAATACAAAAATTAGCTGGAGCGGGTGGATTACCTGAGGTCAGGAGTCGGACACCAGCCTGGCCAACTTGGCAAAACCCCGTTTCTACTAAAAATACAAAAATTACCTAGGCGTGGTGGTGGGGGCCTGCAGTCCCAGCTACTCAGGAGGCTGAGGCAGGAGAATCGCTTGAACCCGGGACGCGGAGCTTGCCGTGAACCGAGATCGCGCCACTGCACTCCAGCCTGGGTGACAGGGCGAGACTCCGTCTCAAAAAAATAAAATAAAATAAAATAAAATAAACAGTGCCACTGATTTCCACTATCAATATGACATTATTCTGACCCGTGAGAAAACGTGGCAGGAAAGTTCATCCCGAAGGTTTTCCCAGGAACCGCAGCCCTGTGCCCTCTGAGAAGGACAGAGCACTGGGAGGCAGGTACCTGAGGGTCTTGTGCAAAGCAGCCCCGTTCAAAAGACCCAGCTCCTGGACACCAGGTAAGAACAGGTGTGTCCCAGAGCAGCCTCTGCCTGTGAGTGGCATCCACCTTGCCAGGAGTCAGGGCATCTGGGTGTCACTGCGGACTCCCGTAACATCAATGGCCTTCAAACCTCAAACGGGTTACAGCCCATCCCTGGCTGTTAGCTTCTCGGGCTATGATGAGGGGACCTGAGGACGACCGTCTCAGGGGTCTCTGCATGCCTGCAGGACTGACTTGCTATAGACGGTAACGGGCAGTGGGTCCCTGACTGCTGGGCTGGGAGGAGAAGGGATTTAGAGGTATCAGGTGGGGCTGCGTGTCCTTGAAGCACCTAATAGGACATGAAGTGGTGGTGGGAAGAGCAGGTGTCTCTTTGGCTTCAACCCTTTTCCTTTTTGCCCCTAGAATACTCACGGGCCATCCTCGTGGCAGCCGCATTCGCCCCGAGATAACATTGCCACACACTATCTTTTTTTATGTTTTGAGATGGAGTCTCGCTCTCCGTCACCCAGGCTGTGGGGCAATGGCGCCATCTCGGCTCACTGCAACCTCCACCTCCCAGGTTCAGGCAGTTCTCTGTCTCAGCCTCCCGAGTCGCTGGGATGACAGGTGCCCGCCACCACGCCCGGCTAATTTCTGTATTTTTAGTAGAGACGGAGTTTCACCATCTTGGCCAGGCTGCTTTCCAACTCCTGACCTCAGGTGATCTGTCCACCTCGGCTTCCAAAAGCGCTGGGATGAGCGGCGTGAGCCACCGTGCTCGGCCTCAGTATCTCGTTTTCATGATTGCTTTCTCATCACTCTAATATGTCGACTTTGGAAACGGAGGACATCATCCTATTTATACCCTTCTGTTTTAGTAGTGGCATTTCCAGTTGAAATATAATCACTCTTGATGGCTGACAATGTCGAATCCTAGGAAACGTAGCATGGCCGTGTGTGGTGTGAATATCGTGCTACAACAGTTGTTGGCTGAAGGTTCGGTGGATGAATCCGATTTTTCCAAACCAGACGGGTGTGATGATTCAGGCAATTCTGATGTGACGCCTGGTTAGAAACCATGGCAAGAGCAGGTTTTATATTTTACGTTCACATTGAAAATCAGTTCGATGTATGGGTCTACATAACATTCAATGGGTGCTGGCCGAGAGAGCTCACTTTAGTTTTCTGAATGAGAAACATCTCCCATGCACCTTGTCTCTCTGGGGAGCCTGTGTGATGCCAGTGACTGCCAAGGCCCTCTGGGTCTCTTCCCCAATTTCAAGCCTGCCCGCAGCCCAGAGGTGTTGATACCCTTTGCCATCATTGACCTTCACAGCCTGTGCATGCACTTGGCTCACTCTTGCTTCCTGAGGACCCCCCTGGTGCCTGACACACCGTAGGTGCCTCATCAGTGTTTTCTGGAACGCTTGCATGAGCTCACCGCAGGCAGAGCAGGGATCTGCCTTCCCCAGCTCTGCGCTGGGCTCCAGGGCAAAGCAAATGGGTAGACGAATTTGCATTCCCGCATCTCCACCTTTCCATCGCCCCCGGAGTCTGACTTCTATTCTCCTTCTCCAGTCATCTTCTGCCATATTCTCCTTCTCCAGTCATCTCCTTTATGCCTTTATGAGTCCACAGCAGTGTGCACCAGGCTGCTGGCTGCTGAAGAGATAAAGGATCTGGCACACACAAGGGGTGTGGGCTGAATTGTGATTTGCAAGAGAAGATGTGTTCAAATCCTGAACCCGAGTGAAACCCTGTTTCGAAACTATTTTTTTGGGGGGGGGGTTGTTTTTGCTTTTGCTTTTGTTTTTTTTTTTTTTGCAGATGCAAGTAAGTTAAGATGACATCATCCTGGATTAGGGTGGGTCCTAAATACAATAACAGACGTCCTAAAAGAAGAAGAGACACAGACACAGACAAGGCCATGTGGAGACGGAGGCAGGGACTGCAGTGATGAGGCCACAAGCCCAGGGATCCCTGGAGCCCCCAGGAGCTGAAAGACGCAGGAAGGATCCTCCCGCAGAGCCTCCAGAGGGAACTGGATGAGAGACTGTAATAGGTTGAACAGCGGACCCTGGAAAGATCTTCCATATCCAAGAGCCCAGAACCTCGAATGAGACCTTATTTAAAAATAAAGAACTTGGCCGGGCGCGGTGGTTCACGCCTGTCATCCCAGCACTTTGGGAGGCCGAGGCGGGTGGATCATGAGGTCAGGAGATCGAGACCATCCTGGCTAACACGGCGAAACCCCGTCTCTGCTAAAAATACAAAAAATTAGCTGGGCGTGGTGGCGGGCGCCTGTAGTCCCAGCTATTCGGGAGGCTGAGGCAGGAGAATGGCGTGAACCCGGGAGGCGGAGCTTGCAGTGAGCCGAGATCGCACCACTGCACTCCAGCCTGGGCAAAGGAGCAAGACTTCGTATCAAAAATAAATAAATAAATAAATATAATAAGAAAGAAAGAAGGAAAGGAAGAAAAGAAGGAAGGAAGGAAGGAAGGAAGGAAGGAAGGAAGGAAGGAAGGAAGGAAGGAAGGAAGGAAGGAAGGAAGGAAAGAAGAAAGAAGAAAGAAAGAAAGAAAGAAAGAAAGAAAGAAAGAAAGAAAGAAAGAAAGAAAGAAAGAAAGAGAAAGAAAGAAAAGAAAGAAAGAAAGAGGAGAACCCTGCAGATGTAGTGAGTTAGGGATCTCAGATCGTCCTGGATTAGGCTGGGCTCTAAATCCAAGGACAGGTGTCCTTGTAAGAGACAGAAGAGGAGACACAGACACAGAGGAGGAGGCCACGTGGAGATGGAGGCAGAGACTGGAGTGACGCAGCCACAAACCCAGCGATGCCTGGAGCCCCCAGGAGCTGGGAGAGGCAGGAAGGATCCTCCCCTAGAACCTCCGGAGGGAGCTGCATATAGTTGAACTGGATTGAACTGTGGTTCCCCCAAAAAAGATCTGTCTATACCCTAATACCCAGAACATGAGAATGAGTCGTTATTTTGAAATAGGGTATTTTCAGATCTAATTAGCTAAGGATCTGAAGATGAGATCATTCTGGATTTGGGGGAGCCCTAAATGGAATGACAGGTGTCCTTGTAAGAGACAGAAGAGGAGACACAGACACACAGGAGGAGGCCACGTGGAGATGGAGACAGAGACTGGAGTGATGCGGCCACGAGCCCAGGGACGCCTGGAGCCCCCAGGAGCTGGGAGAGGCAGGAAGGAGCCTCCCCTAGAGCCTCTGGAGGGAGTATGGTCTTGAGACACCTTGATCTGAGACTACCATTTAGCCACCGAACTTATAGCATTTTTGGGGGGGAATCCCAGGAAGGCCCTGAAGCAATCCGCCCTTCCATCTCTGTGTCTGGCAGCTGGAGAGCACCCACCACACTCTCCTTCACTGCTCAGGGGGAAGGAACCGTCAGTCAGCCATGAGTCAGCAGAAGCCCAGAGCTTTTCTTAATTTAGTTGAATCAACTCTTCCCGGTAGCGTATGGATTTCCTGCAAAAGTGGCCTCATGATTGAATGAGGGAAACAGCCCCAAGGATGGGAGATGGCTGTGTGGTCCACAGCTTCCCTCCTGCAGCTAGAGAGGAAGTCAGGAATGTTCTGTGGGGTAAGTGAGGTCAACAGCGTGCTTTCTTTTTGTTTGAGATGGAGTCTCCGTCGGTCGCCCAGGCTGGAGTGCAGTGGCTCGATCTCAGCTCACTGCAACCTTCGCCTCCCGGGTTCAAGCGATTCTCCTGCCTCAGCCTCCTGAGTAGCTGGGATTACAGGTGCTGATGATTAATAAAGAAAAATAGAATTAAATTGATGATGCAGAGAACATATTTTTTAAAAGACTGATTGTATTGTGTTTACATGATATGCATGTAAAACGAAATCACACAAAATAATTAAAAACAAAACAAGAGGCCAGGTGAGGTGGCTCATGCCTATAATCCCAGCACTTTGGGAGGCCAAGGCAGGCCGATCACCTGAGGTCAGCAGATCGAGACCATCCTGGCCAACATGGTGAAACCCCATCTCTACTAAAAATACAAAAAGTTAGCTGGGTGTGGTGGCACGTCCCTATAGTCTCAGCTCCGTGGGAGGCTGAGGCAGGAGAATCACTTGAACCTGGGAGGCGGAGGTTGCAGTGAGCTGAGATTGCACCAATGCACTGCAGCCTGGGTGAGAGAGCGAGACTCCATCTCAAAAAAAAAAAAAAAAGAAACACAGAAATATCAGCCAAGTACTAGTCAACATCCTGCCAATGAAGTAAAACTCTTTGAGGATGATGTAAGAGGTTCTGTGTTCAATTCCATGTACCACCATTAAACAGAAATGTGTGAAGAACTACAGAATGAACCAGGACAACTTGTTCAACCGATTTAGATTGCAGATACATTATGGAGTAAAAATAATTCAAGTTGGGAAATACCCCGTATGATACAATTTATCTACAAAACTTACGAAAGCCATTTATGTTGTTATCAGCACTTATTAATAATTTTGTGTATATTATATATGTCTCCCATGTACAGAAAAATATATACAGCTGTATAGAGTCAGTAATATATTATGTATTTATAGACGCAAATATCATGTGCAGAGTTTGAGTGTATACACATCTACGTATACAAACAGTTTGTACACACACACACACAGACACACATACACACACATCTCAAAACAGCATTTCCTACTAAATGATGACGCTGCCTGGTGACAAAAAAGAGATGCTTAACTTTATATAATATTACACATTTTGAAGTTGGATATGTTCACAGATTACTTACATAAATAATAATATTACAGAACAAACAATTCCCTAATAATTATTATTTTTTTTGAGACCAAAAAAAAAAAAAAAATTAGCCAGCCGTGGTGGCGCGTGCCTGTAATTCCAGCTACTCGGGGGCTGAGGCAGGAGAATCGCTTGAACCCAGGAGGCGGAGGTTGCAGTGAGTGGAGATCGCACCTTGCACTCCAGCCTGGGCTACAAGAGTGAAACTCCACCTCAAAAAAAAAAAAAAAAAAAAAGTAAGGGCACAAAGAATGACCAACGGAATGTATCTGGACAAGCATACCTTCAAAAATCAATACCATGCTAACGTCACATTTTTGTGATTTGTATTTGAACTGGAAAGCAGTGACTACATCCTTTTAGGCCAAATAACGTTGAAACCAGTATTTACAACTTAGTGCACACACCGTTGCTAACCAAATACCATACACCAAACCCTAAATTGTTAGTCATGATGCTAAACTAACTGGAATCGATAACAAGTCGTCAGGATGCCATCACTGCATCTATCTCTTGAACTCCTGTCCTCAGGTGATCCACCCACTTCGGCCTCCCAAAGTGCTGGGATGACAGGTGTGCGCCACCACACCCGGCCTTGGATATGTCTTTATCAACAGCATGAAAATGGACTAATACATACTCTTTTAGTTATCTTAAAATGTACAATTAAATTATTTTGACGATAGTCACCCTATTGTATTATTGAATACTAGCTGTGAATAATTACATCACGGAGAATGGAATTCTTTTTCTTTCTATTCTCTTTCGTCTTTTTCTTTCTATTTTCTTTCTGATGAAACAAGACATCAGATGAGTGTCCAACCGTGATAAACTCTTCTGTGCCATTTTCAAACTCTCTTGGTCTATCTTTCATTCATTAGGCAACGTGTTCTCTTCTTCCTTTTCAAACGACACTCTTAATACTGTCATACCAGGAGAAAAAAAAAACAAAACAGAAAAGGATCTTTTAGTGAACAATTGGGTGAATTTGGGTAATTTAGCGAGCCATACCAGGTGGCATTATTCATGTTCAGAACACTATTTTTTTTAAGATGGAGTCTCACTCCGTTGCTCAGGCTGGAGTGCAGTGGTGCCATCTTGGCTCACTGCAACCTCTGCCTCCCAGGTTCAAGCAAAACACATTTTTTTTTTTTTTTTTGTATAAAAGAAATGTTACACTCACATGGCATCTTTGAGCCAACCTGCATTTTCTCCTCTGCAAGACTGACCTCCAGAGAAACAGGGAACTAAGAATAGAAGTGGTGTTCACCTGAACAGAATTAGGGGCAGCTAATCCCGACCTCACGGCTATTGTCACTGTTACACAAATCAAAACAGAAGCCAGAGGAATCTGACAAGCAGAGCGTGGAGGAGAACAACCCTGGTCGGAGGAGCAAAGGGCAGATCCAGTGAATGAAACTGCCAGAAAAAAAGCCGAGGATGAAACGAAAGACTCCAGGGTGACAGCTATGAAAACAAAACAAAACAAAACAAAACAAAAACAGATGTTCTGAGAAACAGAAACAAAGAAGAAAGGGAGAAAATTAGGTTATTTGTAAAACTGTGATTCCTGGCCAGGTGCAGTGGCCCACGCCTGTAATCCCAGCACTTTGGGAGGCCGAGGTGGGCAGATCACGAGGTCAGGAGATGGAGCTCATCCTGGCTAACACAGTGAAACCCCGTCTCTACTAAAAAATACAAAAAAATTAGCCGGGCTTGGTGGCAGGCGCATGTAGTCCCAGCTACTCAGGAGGCTGAGGCAGGAGAATGGTGTGAACCCAGAGGAGGTGGAGTTTGCGGTGAGCCGAGATCACACCACTGCACTCCAGCCTGGGAGACAGAGCAAGACTCCATCTCAAAAAAAAAAAAAAAGTGAAAAAGTGTGTTTACTGGCCGGGTGCAGAGGTGCATGCCTGTAATCCCAGAACTTTGGTAGGCTGAGGTGGGTGGATCACAAGGTCAAGAGATCAAAACCAGCCTGGCCAACATGGTGAAACCCTGTCTCTACTGAAAACACAAAAACTAGCCGGGCGTGGTGGTGTGTAGTCCCAGTGACTCAGGAGGCTGAGGCGGGAGAATCACTTGAACCCGGGAAGCGGAGGTTGCAGTGAGCCGAGATGGTGCCACTGCCCTCCAGCCTGGGCGACAGAGCAAGACTCCTTCTTAAAAATAAAAATAATACTAATAATGAAATAAAATATGTTTACTATTTCTTCCTGGGGCAAAGCATGGTTGGCGATGTGGAGGCTTCCTGAATATGAAGACAGGGACACACAGTTTGCAGACACCTGTAACTGTGACTATTAACGCGTCTAGTGAAATGGCTCAGGTTAGCACGGTGATTCCACGAGTTTCACCGTGAACCTGCAAGGTGCGATGCCGTACGGGGCCCAGGCCCTGCCTTTAGGGGATTGTATCTGTCAGTTCTCAGCCTGTTATAAAGAAATACCTGGCCAGGCGCCGTGGCTGACGCCTGTAATCCCAGCACTTTGGGAGGCTGATGGCTGTGGATCACCTGAGGTCAGGAGTTCAAGACCAGCCTGACCAACATGGTAAAACCTAGTGTCTACTAAAAAATACAAAAATGAGCCAGGCATGGTGATGCATGCCTGTAGCACCCTCCAGCTACTCAGGAGGCTAGGGTGGGAGAATCGCTTGAACCTGGGAGGCGGAGATTGCAGTGAGCCGAGATCGTGCCATTGCACTCCAGCCTGGGCGACAGAGCAAGACTCCGTTTCAAAAAAGACGTAAGGACAGAGTTTGCATCTACTGTGAGAAGGGTAATTAGGCTAGTTAGTTAACAGGTATTCTGCTTTTTAATTAATTAATTAATTGACTAATAATCAATTGAATTAATTAATTGACTACTTTATTGAGACTGCAGCTCTGTCTCCCAGGCTGAAGTACAACAGCGTGATCTCAGCTCACTGCAGTCTCTGCTTCCTGGGTTCAAGCAGTTCTCATGTCTCAGCCTCCCAAGTAGCTGGGACTACAGGAGCCCACACCACCATGCCCAGCTAATTTTTTTGTATTTTTAGTAGAGATGGGGTTTCACCATGTTGGCCAGGCTGGTCTCGAGCTCCTGACCTCAGGTGACCCACCTGCCACTGCTTCCCAAAGTGCCGGGATGACAGACATGGGCCATCATGCCAGGCCAGTAGCTGTCCTGTTTTAAAAAGGAGACTGGGGATTCTCTTGAGTTAATGAGAATTTTCTCTAGGGTTGGCCTTAAAGGAAGCAGAAAAACAGAAACCCACGTGACAGAGATGTGCCCATGATGTGCCTGGAGATTTATGTCAGAGGGAGAGAAAATAAAAAAATAACCAAAGGCCAGACACGGCGGCTCACGCCTGTAATCCCAGCACTTTGGGAGGCCGAGGTGGGTGGATCACGAGGTCGGGAGTTCGAGACCAGCCTGACCAACACGGTGAAACCCCGTCTTTACTAAAAATACAAAAAATTAGCCGAGTGTGGTGGTGGATGCCTTTAATCCCAGCTACTCTGGAGGCTGAGGCAGGAGAATTGCTTGAACCCAGGAGGTGGAGGTTGCAGTGAGCCGAGATCATGTCACTGCACTCCAGCCTGGGCGACAAGAGTGAAACGCCGTCTCAAAAAAACAAACAAGCAACAACAGCAACATAAACCGGGAAGTTTTTAATGGTGGCAAAACACACAACACACATAATTTACCAGTTTAGCCATTTTTATGGTGAACAATTCAGTTGCATTTAGTGCATTCATGATGTTGTGCGATCACCACCTGTATCCAGTTCCACAACATTTCCAGCACCCGCAGAGGAGACCCCATTCCCATTTGCATGCACCCCCCCTTCCCCTCACCCCTCAGCCCCTTGAAATGACCCAAATGTCCAACAGTGGACAACTGGATACCTGCAATGTGTTTTATCTGTACCGTGGAATATTAGGCAGCCATGAAAAGGAATCAAGTTCTGATATGTGATTCAACCCAGATAAGCATCATTCCATTTTACTCTGCAGGCCACAGGGCGGTTTAAAGAAACACCTTCTTGTGAGATGAAAATAAAAGGGATATTCGGCCGAGCGCGGTGGCTCACGCTTGTAATCCCAGCACTTTGGGAAGCCGAGGCGGGCAGATCGCAAGGTCAAGAGATAGAGACTATCCTGGCCAACGTGGTGAAACCCTGTGTCTACTAACGATACAAAAAAAAAAAAAAAAAAAAATAGCTGGGCATGGTGGCATGCACCTGTAGTCCCATCTACTCAGGAGGCTGAGGCAGGAGGATCGCCTGAACTCGGGAGGCAGAGGTGGCAGTGAGCCGAGATCATGCCACTGCACTCCAGCTTGGTGACAGAGCAAGACTCCGTCTCAAATAAATAAATGAAAAGGGATACTCGTGATTACAAAGGATAACTACAGACAGTGTTCATAAGCGTTGAACTAAGCACCTAATGTATGCATTCTCTTAAGTATTATCTCATAATTCTTGCAGCAAACTTTGCAGGTGTACGCTACCATCATCCCGGCCAGCCCACAGCCACATCGTCACCAACAACTGTAAGCAAGCCCCTCCCAGAGGCATGAAAATCTCAACCGCGATTTCTTAAAAGCTGCACGATACTGTCTGTCCCTGTGTTCTCACTTTGAGGAGATAAGAAAGGGCTGTGCTGAGAAGTGAAGGGTGTTCGTGACAGACGGTTCTGGGTTTGATCTCATCTCGTTTCACGTGAAATACATCGCTCCCTTTGCCGTGGGTATCTCGGTATCTCACAGCCTGATCTGCTGAGTTTCCCTGATGTTGTTGGCTCAGAAAATAGAGAGAGATAAGAACAGAGATAAGAAAGTAAAAGGATATAGAGAGATGAACCTGATGGAATTCAGGACCTGCTCTGAAGAGGAGAATAAATATTTGGGGATATGGATTGCCAGACACAGTGCATAGTGTGCTGGTTTCTGTTGAGGGCTGCGTATGAGAGAAAAGTGGAGAGAAGGAGAGGAAGAGAGAGAGGGAGAAGGGGCATGGAGAAGACAGAGGAGAGAGAGAGGAAGAGAAACAGAGAGATGGAGACTGGGGTAGAGAGGGAGGAAGAAAGAGAGAGAGGGTGAGAGAGGGGAAGAGGGAGATTCCGAGAGAGAGAAAGAGAGAGAGATGAAGGACAGAGAGAGAGAGAGAGAGAAGGGAAAAAGAGAGAGGGGAAACAGATACTGAGAAACACTGAGAAAGGACAGGGAAAGAGAGAGAGAGGGAGTGGGGGAAAGAGGGAAGAGAGATACTGAGAAAGAGACTGAAAAAGGAGAGCGAAAGAGACAAAGAGGGAGAAACGAGGGGCTGGGCGCGGTGGCACGTGCCTGTAAACCCATCACTTTGGGAGGCCGAGGTGGGTGGATTGCTTGAGGTCAGGAGTTTGAGACCAGCCTGGCCAACATGGTGAAACCCCATCTCTACTAAAAATACAAAAATTAGCCGGGCGTGGTGGCAGGTGCCTGTAATCCCAGGTACTTGGGAGGCTGAGATAGGAGAATCGCTTGAACCCAGGAGGCAGAGGTTTCAGTGAGCTGAGGTTGTACCACCACATTCCACCCTGGGCAGCAGAGTGAGACTCCATCTAGAGAAAAAAAAAAAAAAAAAGAGAGAGAGAGGGAGAGAGAGGAAAGAGGGAGAGGAGAAAGAGACAGAGAGGAGAGAGAGAGAAGGAAAGAAAGAGAGAGGAGAATGAGGGGAAGAAGGAGAGGCCAGAGAGAAAAAAAAAAGAGATAGAGAGACAGAGCCCTGTGGTAGGGACCACGTAAGGATGCAGAGGAGAAGATAAGCAGTAAAGAAAATATGAATACACCCAAAGCTTTCAAAAGTGGGGACGGTGGCTGTATCTTTTCTTATGAGAGCCCGTGTACCTGCACCTGTGAGAATACTTAAAATTACTAACCTTTCTGTTTCTTCAAGAAATGTTTGTATACACTGAGCTAAAATCAAAATGAAACATTTCAACGTGACTTTTAGCACGTAAAAGAGGGGCTGAGATCACGCCACTGCACTCCAGCCTGGGTGACAAGAGTGAAACTCTGTCTCAAAAAACAAGTTTTTAAAAATATATATTCATGACGACATCTTCAAGAATACAGAGACATGTACCTTTGGCTGTGACGTTGTCTATAAGCACAAAAGTCTGAGAAGAGCAGGGCACCCATCCTCAAGGAATATGAGAAATATTACATAGTACATTTATGTAACGGAATAGTATGCAGTCAAGAAAAAGGAAAAGAACCAGATCTTTCCGTATGCGAAACCATGAAGCCATCTTCAGTGCATTGGAAATGAAAAACAAGCTGTAGAATGATGGATGCAGGATCTCCATGTTTTCCTTTTAAATATATATATGCTTGTAAATGAACAGGGCATCACAGGAAAGATAAGACATTGAAAGATGAGGCGCTGGCTAGGCGCACTGGCTCAGGCCAGTCATCCCAGCACTTTGGGAGGCTGAGGTGGGCCGATCACGAGGTCAGGAGTTCAAGACCAGCCTGGCCAATATGGTGAAACCCTGTCTCTACTAAAAATACAAAAATTAGCTGGGCATGGTGGCAGGTGCCTGTACTCCCAGCTACGCGGGAGGCTGCGGCAGGAGAATCGCTTGAACCTGGGAGGCACAGGTTGCGGTGAGCCAAGGTTGTGCCACTGCACTCCAGCCTGGGTGACACAGCCAGACTCTGTCTCAAAAAAAAAAAAAAAAAAAGAAAGAAAGAAAGAAAAGAAAAAGAACAATGGGGATCTGGGAAGGGAACCTGAGGGAATAATGGCACAGGGATGGAGAGAGTTCCTACTCTGAAAATGTTTTGCTTTTACTGTGTGCATTTTCCAAACCCATGAATAGATATGTGTGTTTTCACAGTTAGGGTGATCTCACGGAGGCAGAAAATACAAGGTTACACCCATGTAGACTGTTTCAACAGCTTCTGTGAACTGAGCTGGGACGAATCATCCGGTTGAGGTTAAAACAGTCTCATACTCACAATGTATAAAGAACTGAAACAGCAAGAACAACAAACAAATAACGCTATTAAGACACGGTCAGGCCGGGGGCGCGGTGGCTCACACCTGTCATCCCAGCACTTTGGGAGGCCGAGGAGGGCAGATCATGAGGTCAGGAGATAGAGACCATCCTGGTGAAACCCCATCTCTACTAAAACACAAAAATTATCCAGGCGTGATGGTGGGCACCTATAGTCCCAGCTACTCAGGAGGCTGAGGCAGGGGAATCACTTGAACCTGAGAGGCGGAGGTGGCAGTGAGCCGAGATGGTGCCACTGCACTCCAGCCTGCAGACAGAGCAAGGTCTATTGGTTTTTAATCTACCATCCGTTTTTGCAGGTCACAGAGACATGATTTGTGTGCAGCAGAGGGGCTCCCTTCTTTGTTCCTGCTCTTGGAGGAAAGATCTTGGTCACTTCTCCATCCTCTGAGTTACGGTGAGCTGTGGGTTTTCTGTGGATCCCACTATAGGGTTAAGGAGACTTGGCTCAGTGTTTTTATTTACAAGAAGATTTTGATTTTTGTCAAGTGCTTCTGCTGCATGCTTCGAAAAGATTGTACACATTTTTCTCCTTAGTGGCTTGATTGAGGTAATTACATTGATTTTTCGGTGTTAAAAACAGCCCTTCTTGTGTTCACAAAATAAACCTCACAGGGTCATGCTGCCATATATCCAATTTTGTCCTTGAGTTGTTGATACGTGGCTGAGCATTTCGGCTTCTGGGTGAATGATGAATATCTGTCTGTGATTTTCTTCCCTGACATTTTTCCTCTTTATTTTGGTATTGTGGTAATAACGTTGGCTTTCTACGATGCGTTGGGAAATGCTGTGTTCTTCTATTTTAGGAAGTGTTTAGGTCGAGTTAGGTATATTCCTCCCATCACTGTTTAATAGGATTGGCCAGTGAAGACCTCTGCAGAGTTTTCGTTGTTGGAAGGTGTTAAGTAAGAATTCATTTATTTGGCCGGGCAAGATGGCTCACGCCTGCCATCCCAGCACTTTGGGAGGCTGAAGAGGGCAGATCATGAGGTCAGGAGATCGAGACCATCCTGGCCAACATGGTGAAACCCTGTCTCGCCAGGCGCGGTGGTTCACGCCTGTCATCCCAGCACTTTGGGAGGCCGAGACGGGTGGATCACGAGGTCAGGAGATCGAGACCATCCTGGCTAACACGGTGAAACCCCATCTCTACTAAAAATACAAAAAACTAGCTGGGCGTGGTGGCAGTTGCCTGTCATCCCTACTAATCGGGAGACTGAGGCAGGAAAATAACATAAAACCAGGAGGCGGAGGTTGCAGTGAGTTGAGATCGTGCCACTGCACTCCAGACTGGTGACAGGGCGAGACTCGGTCTCAAAAAAAAAGTGTTTTTTTGGTATAGATATAGAACTATTCAGGTTATTGGTTTCTAGTTGATGTAGATTTGGTAGTGTGTGTCTTTTAAAGCATTTGCCTTTTGCATCAATGCTACCAATTTTATGTGCATAAAATCATTTGTAAGATCCTTTCATTATCCTTTTAGTATCAATATGAGCTGCAATGATGTCCTTTTATGTTTTTTTTTAATTTTTTTCTGGTGAAAGCTCCATCCATATTTTTGATCCCTTCCGTGAATCCAATTTTAGATGTATTCATTTTTCATATTGTTTTTTCTATTTCTAACTATAGCGTTATTATTTCTTTGCCTCTGCCTGACTTGGCTAAAGTTTCCTCTTCTTTTAATAATGTTTTTAAAGATAGGACATCAGATAATTGACTGCGGACATTTTTCTTAAACAAAAAGTAAGCATTATACTATCGAATAAGGATTAGAATATATTACAAAATATAAGTATTATAGTATGCATGTGCAATACATTTTTTCCAAGTACTCCTGTTCCTGTTTATCGATATATATATATATATTTTGAGACGGAGTCACTCTGTTGCCCAGGCTGGAGTGCAGTGGCACGATCTCGACTCACTGCAACCTCCGCCTCCCGGGTTCAAGCGATTCTCCTGCCTCAGCCTTACGAGGAGCTGGGATTCCAGGCACCCAGCACCCCGACTGGCTAATATTTGTATTTTTAGTAGAGACGGGGTTTCACCATGTTGGCCAGGCTGGTCTCGATCTCCTCACCTCAGATGATCCACCTGCGTCCTTGGCCTCCTAAACTGCTGGGATTACAGGTATGAGCCACCGCGCCAGGCCCCGTGTTTCCTGATTTTTGATACATTGGTAATTTCATTTTCATTCAATTAAAAGTATTTAAAAATTTCCCTTGTTGCTTCTCCTCTGACTCATGGATCGTTTGGCTAGTAACTTTTCAGTGTCCAAATATATGGGCATTTTCCGGATATCTTCCTGCTGTCGACGAATGGTTTAATTATTTCTATGATGGTGGCAAGTATTATTTTAATTCTTTTAAATTTGTTAAGGTCTGTTTTACAGCTTAGAATATGTTTTATCTCTGTGGCATTCGCTGGACACTTAAGCATAGTGCACCTTCTGCTGTCAGTTGGCAGAATGTTCTAGAAATGTCAGTCGAGTCATTGAGTGATTGGTTGATTGATAGTATTATTATCATTAGTATTATTATTATTTTGAGACAGAGTCTCCCTCTGTCCCCCAGGCTGGAGTGCAATAGCACGATCTCATCCCACCACAACCTCTGCCTCCCAGATTCAAGCGATTCTCGTGCCTCAGTCTCCCAAGTAGCTGGGATGACAGGTGCCCGCCACTACGACTGGCTAATTTTTGTATTTTTAGTAGAGAGGGGATTTCACCATATTGGCCAGGCTGGTCTCAAACTCCTAGCCTCAAGTGATCCACCCACCTCAGCCTCCCAAAGTGCTGGGATTACAGGCGTGAGCCATCACGCCCAGGCAATATTATTATTGTTATTACTGTTACTATTATTATTTTGAGACAGGGTCTTGCTCTGTCGTCCAGGCTGGAGTGCAGTGGTGTGATCTCAGTTCACTGCAACCCCCACTTCTCAGGCTCAAAGATCCTCCCACCTCGGCCTCCCGAGTAGCTGGAATTATAGGCGTGCACCTCCATACCCACCTAATTCTTGTATTTTTTATAGAGATGGAATTTCACCATATTGCTCAAGCTGGTCTCAAACTCCTGAGCTCAAGCCATCCACTTACACAGTGCTGGGATTACAGGCATGAGCCACCGTGCCCAGCCTCATGATTGACTGTGTTATCAAAGTCTCCACTTGATGTATCGGTTATTGAAAGAGGAATGTTCATGTTCCCAACTCTGATTATGCATTCACCCATTTCTCCTCTCAATTCTATCTCTTCTTTTGCTTTCTGTATTTCAAGGATTTGTTTTGCGTTGAATACATCATCAAAATTATTTTGTCTTCTCGGTGAATTGTCCCCTTTGTCATTAGATAATGTCCCATTTTGTCAGTGGTAATTGTCATCATTCTGAAGGGTACTTTGTCTGACGTTAACAGGATCTCTCCACTGCATTTCCATCTTTTCTTTTCTTTTTTTTTTTTTTTTTTTTTTTTTTTTTGAGATGGAGTCTTGCACTGTCACCCAGGCTGGAGGGCAGTGGCACGATCTTGGCTCAGTGCAACCTCCACCTCCCAGGTTCAAGTGATTCTCCTGCCTCAGCCTCCTGAGTAGCTGGGACTACAGGCACCCAACCACACCCAGCTAATTTTTGTATTTTTAGTAGAGACAGGGTTTCACCATGTTGGCCAGGATGGTCTCGATCTCCTGACCTCATGATCTGCCCACCTTGGCCTCCCAGAATGCTGGGATGACAGGCATGAGCCACCGTGCCCAGCCCCATATTTTCATACTGTGGCCGTAAACAGAGGACCGGAGAGACCAATACGGAGTACAGGAGGATTTGTTTATTTTAGGGATGCACCGGCTCAGGGGACTCACATCCGAAAGCTGAGCCCTGAACAAAGACAGAGTGGGGTTTTTATAAACGGCTTTACAGAAGCAAAATAAGCACAGTTCGTCATACAGTAACAGGTTAGGTAATCTCTAGCATCACATAACCTGTGACTGCCTGGCTGGTGGTCTTGTAGCTGCATCGAAAGAAAAACAAGAACTGGCTAAATACAGACATTTGTAAAACATAATCATGCTAATTATGCTTCAGAAGCCTCGGAAAAGAGGAAAAGAACCTGTGTTTCTCTGTTTTCCCTCAACCTTGCTCTGGAAAGGGGGTCTGGAGCCCATTCCTTTGGCCCATTCGGACAGCGTTATCTTCCAGCTGTCCTTGAAGTGAGCTGCTAGGCAAGGGGAAAACATCTTCTTTTATTTTTAACCCTTGCCTTGCCACATTCTGGGCCTCGGCTTTTACTTTTCTTGGAGTGAATAAAGGCAGTACTTACTATATTATTATTATTTTGAGACAGAGTCTCGCTCTGTCGCCCAGGCTGGAGTGCCGTGGCACGATCTCGGCTCACTGCAAGCTCCGCCTCCCGGGTTCATGCCATTCTCCTGCCTCAGTCTCCCCAGTAGCTGGGACTACAGGCACCCGCCACCACGTCCAGCTAATTTTTTGTATTTTTAATAGAGATGGGGTTTCACCATGTTAGCCAGGATGGTCTCGATCTCCGGACCTCGTGATCCACCCGCTTGGGCCTCCCAAAGTGCTGGGATGACAGGCGTGAGCCACCGCGTTCAGCCCTTCTGATGATTATTTTAAGTTTCTGCCTCAGTGTGTATCTATTCCGGTATGTTTGCTTTTGCTACAAGGACACAATATGGAAAACAGGCACTAAGCCTCTCTGGCTGTTTTGCAAATAGAAAACCCACGGGTGCAATGGAAAAAACCCAATAGGCTGCCGAGGTAAATAGCATCTTGCAGGCTTCAGCTTGATACTGTCTAATAAAAGTAAAAAATGGAAGGATAAAAAAAAAAAAAAGACCAGGGTTTTTCTTTCTTTTCTTCTTTCTAAGCAACCCACTAACATGTTTAGTGAAAGGGCCACATAGATTACAGCATATGTACAAGAAAAATATTAATTCTAATTACTTTGCTGGGAAGATGCTTTCTAATTTTTTTTTTTTTTTTTTTGGATGGAGTTTCACTCGGTTGCCCAGGCTGGAGTGCAGTGGCATGATCTCGGTTCACTGCAACCTCTGCCTCCCGAATTCCAGGGATTTTCCTGCCTCAGCCTCCCGAGTAGCTGGGATTATAGGCGTGCACCACCACACCCAGCTAACTTTTGTATTTTTTAGTACAGATAGAGTTTCACCATATTGGCCGGGCTGCTCTCGAAATCCTGACCTTGTGATCCGCTGGCCTCAGCCTCCCAAAGTGCTGAGATTATAGGCGTGAGCCACCGCACCCAGCCTATGCATTCATTTTTTAAAAATGAATGCATTTCCATAAAATCTCCACAGAAATTGCAAAGTAGCTGGGCCACGATGTCTTAATTTTCCCTGCAATTGAGATGTCTGAACCCATATGATGCCAGTAATTACAAAGTCTATTTTAATATCCACATGACAGGTAGCCTGAATTTTCCTCCTTGCTTGGAGGATTGTCCAAGCAATGGAGAGTCCACATTATTTCGTCGAGGGCTTTACCACTGAGTCCATGAGGGGACGGCAGAGCTCGGGCTTGCACAGAAATATGGGGCAGGGTGGGTTGAGGGGCCTATGTGGCCTTCACGTTCTCTCCTGTACCACACCATGCACAGTTCAGCCAGGAATCAAAGGAGATGGCCGTTGGAGTCTCAGCCACTGATTCTTGTTCCCGAGGTGATTTTACTGGGGAGAGGGAAGAGGTGCACCTTGTTTATCTCCAGGAGGTGGAATAGGATTAAATGCGGTTCTGCAGAAATGCAGGTGACGGTTTAGCCCCAGTGGGGATGGTGCTGTGGATCCTTGTCCCCAAGAGACTTGGCTGGGCGCAGTGGCTCACGCCTGTAATCCCAGCACTTTGGGAGGCCGACGTGGGTGGAATACGAGGTTGGGAGTTTGAGACCAGCCTGGCCAACATGGTGAAACCCCGTCTCTATTAAAAATACAAAAATTAGCCGGGCGCCGTGGCAAGCACTTGTAATCCCAGCTACTCGGGAGGCTGAGGCAGGAGAAGCGCTTGAACCCGGGAGGCAGAGGTTGCGGTGAACCGAGATCACACCACGGCACTCCAGCCTGAGCGACAGAGTAAAACTGTCTCAGAAAAAAAAGAGAGAGAGAGAGAGACCTGGAGGTCTGACGCTTGAAATCACTGCTGACGTCGGTGGCACAGGACCCACACACATAAACAATCCATAAGTACGCAGCAAACAGCCTGGTTATTTGACGTGGTGCAGACACAAAACGAAATATGATTCTCAAATATTTTCTTGAGTTGAAGAATGCGAGTCTGGCTGAGAGACTCCCACTAATCAGGTTAGACAATAGCAAAAGACAAAGAATCCCTGTGCGGAATTTGAGTGCCGTTTCCCCTGAATGCACCTCTGTGGCGCAAGTGTTAGAATCATGAAAGACATTGGTTGAAAGTACTGTGATACTGGGTGTGGTGGCTCGTGCCTGTAATCTCTGCCCGTTGGGAGGCCAAGGTGGGAGGACTGCTTGAACCTAGGAGTTCAAAACCAGCCTGGGCTATATAAGAACAAGCCCCTCTCTGCAAAAATAAATAAATAAATAAACAAACAAATAAAGAAAGAAAGAAGCTGGTGTTCGTGGGCACACCTGTAGTCCCAGCTACTCAGGAGGCTCTGGTGGGAGGACTGCCTGAGCCCAGGAATTCAAGAACAGCCTGGATAACAGAGTGAGACCCCTGTCGCTACAAAAATGAAAATAAAAAAATCAGCTAGGTGTGGTGGTGCACACCTGTCGCTCCGGCTACTCAGGAGGCTGAGGTCGGGGGATCCCTTGAGCCCAGGCTTTGGATGCTGCAGTGAGCCATGATTGCACCACTGGACTCCAGTCTGGGTGACAGTGCAAGAACTTGTTTCTAAAAAATTAAAAATTAATACATTGTTCGATGTGGCAAATGACCAGGCTGCCGGGGAGGACTCAGCGAGGGCATTTCTACTGGCACCAAGGTCAGGAGCCAAGTACAAGGGCAGCGTCTTTAGGGTCCACACGGCCTCACAACTCTCTCTTGCATGCTCATCCAGGGAGAAAATCCAGCCCCACAGAAAGAGGCTGGAGGCAGAGGGCAGAAGGAAGCAAACGGGAATGGTAGGACACCATTTGTGCAGCCTCTGCACAAGCAGAGATGCGCCCTTTGCTTAAGGGGCAGGATGTTCCATTTTGCACCCTGTTCTGCAAAGAGGATTTCAGGCATCATCGGGGGCAAGCTGCCGGCATCTCTGCTGGAAGGATGAGGTGCTGAGACAATGCCAAGGGCACGCTTTGACATCTGCAGTCCAACGACAGAGACACGAAGGCGAGCAAATGGAAGCAAGGGAGACTCGAGACAGAGGAGAATGAGGACTCGAGTCAGCCATGAGCATGACAGCCTTTGTGGGGCGTGGAAGGGGCAGTTTCCAAAAAGACAGGTCCATGTTCCAAGCCCTGGTACCTGCAAATAGGACCTTATTTGGAAATGAGGACTTTGCAGATGTCATTAGTTAAGCATACCAGATGAAATCGTCTTAGATTCAGGTGGACCCTAAATCCGATGAGCGGCGTCCTTCTAAGACACAGAAAAGGGGTAGGGCGTGGTGGGCAAATAGGACCTTATTTGGAAATGAGAACTTTGCAGATGTCATTAGTTAAAGTGCTAGAGATGAAATCGTCTTAGATTCAGGTGAACCCTACGTCTGATGAGCAGCGTCCTTCTAAGAGGCAGAAAAGGGGCCGAGCGCCATGGCTCATGCCTGTAATCCCAGCACTTTGGGAGGCCGAGATGGATGGATCACGAGGTCAGGAGCTCCAGACCAGCCTGGCCAACACGGTGACACCCCGTCTGTACTACAAATACAAAAATGAGCTGGGCGTGGTGGCGTGCACCTGTAGTCACAGCTACTCGGGAGGCTGAGGCAGGAGAATTGCTCGAAGCCGGGAGGCAGAGGTTGTAGTGAACCGAGATGGTGCCACTGCCTTCCAGCCTGGTGACTGAGAGAGACTCTGTCTCAAAGGAAAAAACAAACCAACCAAAGAGACAGAAAAGGAGGCAGAGACACAGAGAAAGCCAGGTGGAGACGGAGGCAGAGACGGGAGTGATGCGGCCGCAGTCCCAGGGACATCTGTGCAGCCTCCAGGAGCTGGGAAAGGCAGGGAGAATCCTCCTCTCCAGCCTCGGGGGAGAACTGGATATAATTACACTGCATTGAACAGTGGCCCTCAGACAGGTCTGTCCACGTCCTAAAGCCCAGAACCTGACAATGAGACCTTATTTGGAAACAGGGTCTTTGCAGAGGTGATTAAGAGAAGCATCTTGACATGAGATCATCCTGGAGTAAGGTAGGCCCTAAGCCCAATAACAGGTGTCCTTCTAGAAGACAGAAGAGGCGACAGTCACAGGAGAAGGTCACGTGCAGACGGAGGCAGAGACTGGAGTGACACGGCCACAAGCCCAGGGACGCCTGGAGCCCCCAGCAGCTGACAAAGGCAGGAAGGAGCCTCCCCTAGAGGCTCCAGAAAGAACCAAACACAATTGCAATGGATTGGGATGGTGACGTCCAAAAGATCGTCTATGTCCTAACCCGTAGACTTGTGAATAGAATCTCATTTAGAAAGAAGGTCTCTGCAGCTGTCATTCAGTTGAGTATCTTGACATGAGATCACCCTGGAGTAGGATGAGCTCTAAATGCAATGACAGGTGTCCTTCTAAGAGACAGAAGAGGAGACACAGACACAGAGGAGACGGCCACGTAGAGACGGAGGCAGAGACTGGAGCGATGCGGCCACAAGCCCAGGGATGCCTGGAGCTGTCAGGAGCTGGGAGAGGCAGGAAGGATGCTCCCCAGAGCCTCCAGAGGGAACTGGATACAATAGTACTGGATTGAACAGTTGTCCAGGCAAAAGATATGTCCAGGGTCTGATCCCCAGAGTGCATGGATAGGGCCTCATTTGGTAGTGAAGAACTTCGTATGTGTAGTTAGTTACGGGTCTTGAGATCATCCTGAATTAGAGTGGGCCCTAAATGCAATGACAGGTGTCTTCGTAAGAGACAGAAGAGGAGACAGTCACAGAAGAAGGCCACGTGGAGACGGAGGCAGAGACTGGAGTGATGCGGCCACAAGCCCAGGGACACCTGGAGTCCCCAGGAGCTGGGAGAGGCAAGAAGGAGCCTCCGGAGCTTAGAGACCCCCGGAGGGAGCACAGCCCTGCAGACACCTTGATCTCAGACCTCTGGTCTCCAGAAGTGAAAGAGAATAAACTTGTGTTCAGCCCTGCAGTTTGTGGTGCGGTTTTATAGCAGCGGTAGGAAACTAGCACATAGTGTTACAAGAAAACGTATTACATCATCCATGGGTCTCATGCAAATGCACACTTTTATTGAACAGACACCTGTCTGTTCAATCTTCCACTCCACAGGTTTTATTTATTTATTTATTTATTTTGAGACGGAGTCTCACTCTGTTGCCTCACTCGAGTGCAGTGGCGCAATCTCAGCTCACTGCAGCCTCCGCCTCCAAGGTTCAAACGACTCCTCTGCCTCAGCCTCCCGAGTAGCTGGGATTAGAGGTGCCTCCCACCATGCCCAGCTAATTTTTATTTATTTATTGTTTTTGAGACAGAGTCTTGCTCTGTCGCTCAGGTTGGAGTGCAGTGGTGCGATCTCGGCTCACTGCAACCTCCGCCTCCCGGGTTCACACCATTCTCCTGCCTCAGCCTCACGAGTAGCTGGGACTAGAGGTGCCTGCCACCACACCCAGCTAATTTTTTGTACTTTTAGTAGCAATGGGGTTTCACCGTGTTAGCCCGGATAGTCTCGATCTCCTGACCTTATGATCCACCTGCCCGCCACCAAGGCCGGCTAATTTTTTTGTATTTTTAGTAGAGACAGGGTTTCACCACGTCGGCCAGGATGGCCTCGATCTCCTGACCTTGTGATCCGCCCACCTCGGCCTCCCAAAGTGCTGGGATGACAGGCGTGAGCCACCACGCCCGGCCTCAGAAGTTTTAAATTAGGGTGTTATCAGGGGATTTGGTTTCTTCTGCAGTCTGCAGTAGAATTGGTGCCATGCCTCTCTGCTAGCTTCTGGGAGCTCCAGTCATTCCTTGACTTGGAGGTGGTCTTTTCTCCGTCTTCAAATCGTCTTTCCAGAGTGCATGGGTATGTGTGTCTCTTCTCCTCTTCACATAAAATTGCTGATCCACAACTGAGCACAGTGGCTCACGCCTGTCATCCCAGCCGTTTGGGAGGCCAAGGAGGGCGGGTCACGAGGTCAGGAGATGGAGACCATCCTGGCTAACACGGTGAAACCCCATCTCTACTAAAAATACAAAAATTAGCTGGGCGTGGTGGTGGGCGCCTGTAGTCCCAGCTACTTGGGAGGCTGAGGCAGGAGAATCGCTTGAACCCAGGAGACGGAGGTTGCAGTGAGCTGAGATCATGCCACTGCACTCCAGCCTGGTTAACACAGCAAGACTCCATCTCAAAAAAAAAAAAAAAAAAAAAAAAAAAAAAAAAAAAAAAAAAAAAAAAGAGCTGATCTTCTCACATTAAGGTCCAGGAAATATACAGTTGGCAAAGTTGACCATCTTCAGTGAAATATTATGGTATAGATATCATCAAACCATTATTCTTTCTCTTATGTTGCCTCTTGAATCAATCAATTTGCCTTCTAAGCCTTTTCAAAAGTCCTAATGAAGCTGCCGACAGCATTGGTTACTTTCTGTGATGTTCACAAAATAAATTAACTCTATTCCTGGGCTAATAATCAAAGAGAGAGAATCATGTCCTTGATCAATAGTTTCAATGATAATATAGGAAGAGGCTTGGTCTGCTGTTAATACAAGGAGCACATAACTTCCTGTATCTGGCAGAAAGCACAGGACCCAACCAAATACAAGATCAAAACTCATCATTTTCAAAGCATTTGCTTGGGGCAAGGACTGTGCCTGACAAGTTGATTACTCAGCTTGTTGCCAATGGGAGGTTCCTGGTTTTCATCTTGCATTTTCCAGCTGATCTTCACAGTCACACCGTTATGTATTCAGACAAGTGGATGGATTCTCAGGTATTCTTGAAAAATGAAGTTGAGTGAACCAAAGATGACCTGGGCACTTGTACCCTAAGACCTCTTTCTTTCCTTCCTTCCTTCCTTCCTCCCTCCCTCGGTTCCTTCCTTCCTCCCTCCCTCGCTTCCTTCCTTCCTTTCTTTCTTTCTCT
The DNA here is from genome assembly GCF_007565055.1 of Rhinopithecus roxellana. Classification (NCBI taxonomy): domain Eukaryota; kingdom Metazoa; phylum Chordata; class Mammalia; order Primates; family Cercopithecidae; genus Rhinopithecus; species Rhinopithecus roxellana. The sequence goes on from NC_044570.1 coordinate 6,177,805, forward strand.
CTTTCTTTCCTTCCTTCCCTTCTTTCTCCTTTTCTTTCTCTTTTTTCTTTTCTTTTGTTTTTCCTTTCTTTCTCTTTCTTTCTTTCCTTCTTTCCTTCCCTTCTTTCTCCTTTTCTTTCTTTCATCTTTCTTTCTTTCTTTCTCTCTTTCTTTCTTTCTTTTCTTTCTTTCTCTCCCTCCTTCCTTCCCTTCCTTCTCTTCCATCCTTCCTTCCCTTTGCTTCCCCTTCCTTCCTTCCTTCCTTCCTTCCTTCCTTCCTTCCTTCCTTCCTTCCTTCCTTCCTTCCTTCCTTCCTTCCTTCCTTCCTTCCTTCCTTCCTTCCTTCCTTCCTTCCTTCCTCTCTCTCTCTCTCTCCTTCTCTCTCTCTCTTCTTTCTTTCTTTCCTTTTCTTTCTCAGAGTTTTGCTCTGTCACCCAGGCTGGAGTACAGTGGTGCAACCTGGCTCACTGCAATCTCTGCCTCCCAGGTTCAAGTGATTCTCCTGCCTCAGCCTCCTGAGTAGCTGGGATGACAGGCATGTGCCACCACACCTGGCTAATTTTTGGATTTTTAGTAGAGACGGGGTTTCACCATTTTGGCCAGGTTGGTCTCGAACTCCTGACCTCAGGTAATCCACCTGCCTCGGCCTCCCAAAGTGCTGGGATGACAGGCATGAGCCACTGCGCCTGGTCTCCCTAAGACATTTCTAAGGAGCGCTCACCTTTCAAGACTCATTGGAAAATCCCACCATCCAGACACCATTCATGTTGACCTGCTTGATGAAGTACCAACCTATGTTGGTTGATATTTCCAACTAACAGATCAACTCTGTGTCGGGCTGAAAGGAATCCAGAGCTGTAGGGATGTCATGGAGTGGCTGGCATATGCCTTATAACTGGCCTAAACAAATGGACAATGGAATCCATCAAGGACTTTAGGGCAACTTACCTATTCTAGTTCCAATTCCAGTTCAGATTCCACCCTGTTTCAGCATGGTGACTCATCTTAACTAGTCTCCATGAACTTCAAAACAATCTTTGCCGCATTTCAATTCTACTTCCAGGGACTTTATGAAAAAGAGTGTGGCTCATATGTAGTATGATAATGACAGAACATCCTTACTGTAAGAGTTAAAGAGGGCATGGTGGCTCACACCTGTCATCTCAGAACTTTGGGAGGCCAAGGTGGGCAGATCACGAGGTCAGGAGATTAAGGCCATCCTGACTAACACGGTGAAACCCTGTCTCTACTAAAGAAAATACAAAAAATTAGCCAGGAGTGGTGGCAGGCACCTGTAGTCCCAGCTACTCGGGAGGCTGAGGCAGGAGAATGGTGTGAACCTGGGAGGCGGAGCTTGCAGTGAGCTGAGATCATGCCACTGCACTCCAGCCTGGGTGACAGAGCAAGACTCTGTCTAAAAAATAAATAAATAAATAAGAGTTAAAGAAAGAGAAAAGAAACACGGAAAGCAACTCAACAGTCAAAGACAGGTTTATTTTGGAGGATAAATCTGAGACGGGCTTCTGGCTGATTTCGGTCAGGGGTGTTCTTTCTTAATAGACCAAGGGTATTTAAGGGTTTCGGAAGGGGGGTGGTTATCGTGGGTTTAGAATGTTTGTATGTGAGGGAAAGTTTATTTGGGGATGGAAATGTCCCTGGTCAGAGGGGAGGCTATCTCAGGGTTGGCCTGTTTCTGCTTGGAGTGGGGTTTATCTTAGGACTGGAATGTTTCTGGTTATGCTGACATTAGCCATTAGGCTGATGTTTGGGGGCTGGATTTAGGCGACTTTTTAATCAAGGGAAACTTAAAACGGTGGTGCTTGTCCAAGAGGGTGAGGCTCCTGCTTTGCCACTTTGGAAGCTCTGAAAGATCTCAGGGGGTGGCCTGGTGAATTTCCCTGGCATCTGAGAAGTGGTTCTTATTCAGGCTCCCCTAAAATAGACGAGGTCGCCTTTTTTCATTTTTTATTTATTTATTTATTTATTTATTTATTTATTTATTTATTTAATGTATGTATGTATTTATTTATTTATTTGTCATTTCTCAGGTTGTGAAACACTGGTAGATAGTCAACCATCCGTCCAAGCTCCATTCCACCTCTTGGCTTGAACTCAGCTTCAGGGACCCCTCCACCATGCCATTTTACAGTCTTTCTGGTGGAATCGCGGAACATTCCACCTTGCATTTTTTTCCTCCTGCTGAGTCCCATGACTCACCAAGTCCTGGGCCAACCAAAATGGCCGAGGTCATAGGGAGCATGGACCGGGCCACCCATGAGACTACGATGGGCAGATATTCTTTCTGAAGCATCTAATTTCTTTCTTTTTTTTTTTTTTTTTCTGCCTCCTTTTGACCTAACCATGTTTCTCGCTGCCGTTTACTCATCTCTGCTTTGGACACCTTCTGCCACATTGCTCAGACAATAATATGGCTCTTTCTCCTTTCCCACGGAGATCCCCTCCCAGCTTGGACCCACCGTTTGTGCCCCAGGTAGAGGCCTCTAGGTCTGTAGCTGGGGGTTTAGAGTAACGAAGCTTGCCCTGCATATAGAGAAAGCTCCCAGCACCATCCTGAGACACACTGATGTTCTCCTGACTCTCTGGAGCCTCTGTCATGGTTTGCTGCAGCTGAGCGAACTCTCCATACCTCTCTGGCCACCCCACAGCGACCCTCAGTGCCCCCAGACGCTCCCTACTCAAAGTGAGGTCTGTGGACCACCAGAATTGGCTTCACTGGGTACATGACCAGAAATTCAGCATCTCAGGTTTCCCTAGACCCACTGAGTCAGAATTCCAGTTTCACAGGCTACATGCATGAGGAACGTCTGAGAGCCTCCATGCTGGCCACCCTGCCCGTAGGGGGAGACAGCTGTTTAATCCTATCAAGGAATCCTAGATGGTGGTTAGTCGTGTAACCCGTTCCTTACTCTCCTAACAGAATTTCCTCACTCTATTAAATGCACGTGCTGGCCGGGCATGGTGGCTCACGCCTGTCACCCCAGCACTTTGGGAGGCCGAGACGAGCAGCTCCCTTGAGGTCAGGAGTTTGAGACCAGCCTGGCCAACTTGGTGAAACTCCATCGCTACTAAAAAATACACAAATGAGCCGGGCGTGGAGGCTGAGGCAGGAGAATCGCTTGAACCTGGGAGTCGGAGGTTGTGGTGAGCCGAAATCATGCCACTGCACTCCAGGTTGGGCAAGAGAGTAAGACTCTCTCTCTCAATAATAATAATAATAATTAATAATAAATAAATCAATGCACACACTGCCCTTACAAAACCCTCTTGTGTGCAAGTCAAGCCACAGACAGAAACGCCAAGGAGGTATTTTTGGTTAGGAGAGTTTTTTTTGCTTTTCTTTTCTTTATTCTTTTTATTTTTTTATTTTTTTTGAGATGGACTCTAGCTCTGTTACCCAGGCTGGAGTGCAGTGGTGTAATCTCGGCTCACTGCAAGCTCCACCTCCTGGGTTCACACCATTCTCCTGCCTCAGCCTCCTGAGTAGCTGGGACTACAGGCCCCTGCCACCACGCCTGGCTAATTTTTTGTACTTTTTTTTTTTTTTTTGTATTTATTTATTTTGTTGAGATGGAGTCTTGCTCTGTTGCCCAGGCTGGAGTGCAGTGGCATGATCTCGGCTCACTGCAGCCTCCACCTCCTGGGTTCAAGTGATTCTCCTGCCTCAGTCTCCTGAGTAGCTGGGACTACAGGCATCTGCCACCACACCTGGCTAATTGTATTTTTAGTAGAGATGGGGTTTCACCATGTTGGTCAGGCTGGTCTCTAACTCCTGACCTCGTGATCCACCCGCCTCAGCCGCCCAAAGGGCTGGGATGACAGGCGTGAGCCACTGCACCCGGCCTATTTTGTGCTTTTCAATGTGTATCGTACAAGCGTTGAATTTCCACCAGGTGCCGGAGTTAACATGGTAGTTGTTTATACTATTGGTCACGTCCTCTGGGTATTCAAAAAGTTCTTCAAGTGAGTGAACGAAGCTACGCAAGAATTTAAGGCAGGGAAGAGCATCGTGCTGTCTCACTCCAATCTATAGCTTTCCGCATTGCCACCTGTCCGCTAGCCTCCAGCAAAGAAACCTTCCATCGATGCAAAACAACCGCCCACACATATCCCATTTCTGCTTTGAAACTGTCCCTGGTAGACTGGGTGCGGTGGCTTACGCCTGTCATCCCAGCCCTCTGGGAGGCCGAGGTGGGCGGATCACGAGGTCAGGCGTTCGAGACCAGCCTGATCAGGAGTTTGAGACCAGCCTGACCAACATGGTGAAACCCCGTCTCTACTAAAAATACAAAAATTAACCGGGCACGGTGGTGGCAGATGCCTGTAGTCCCAGCTATTCAGGAGGCTGAGGCAGGAGAATCGCTTGAACCCGGGAGGTGGAGCTTACAGTGAACCGAGATTGCACCACTGCACTCCAGCCTGGGCGAGAGAGCGAGAGTCCGTCTCAAAAAACAAAAACAAAAACAAAAGAAACTGTCCCTGGTACCATTTTCTGACGTTGAGGAAATTGCCCTTAAAAATAATGTTGCAGGGGCTAAGCATGTTGCCTCAGGCCTGTAATCCCAGCACGTGGGGAGGCCGAGATGCGTGGATTACTTGAGGTCAGGAGTCCCAGACCAGCCTGACCAGTATGGCGAAATCTCGTCTCTACTGAAAATACAAAAAATTAGCCAGGAGTGTGTCTGTCATCCCAGCTACTTGGGAGATTGCGGTAGGAGAATCGCTTGAACCTGGGAGGCACAGGTTGCAGCGAGCCAAGATCGCACCACTGCACTGCAGCCTGGCCAACAGAAGAAGACCCCGTTTCAAAGAAGAAAAAGGTATGTTATGGTCTGCGCCTTAACTACAAATGGATAAACAGCCAGAAATGTTGTTGAAAGGGATCCCGTACAGTGAGTAGAGAAAGAATTTTCTACTAAAGAAAACAAAGAAAATAGGTCTCTGGGCGCGGTAGCTCACGCCTGTCATCCCAGCACTTCGGGAGGCTGAGGCGGGTGGATCACCTGAGGTTGGGAGTTTAGGACCAGCCTGGCCAACATGGTGAAACCCCGTCCCTACTGAAAAATAAAAATAAAAAATACAAAAATTGGCTGGACATGGTGGCGGGCACCTGTAATTCCAGCTGCTCAGGAGGCTGAGGCAGGAGAATCCCTTGGAACCCGGGAGGCGGAGGTTGCAGTGAGTCGAGATTGCACCACTGCACTGCAGCCTGGGTGACAGAGAGAGACTCCCTCTCAAAAAAATAAAATAAAATAAAATAAATAAATAAATAATAATCTAGGTCATCGACAGAGTCTATTTTGTATTAATCAAGTTGTCACGAAAAGAAAAAAACTCCAGGAGAAAACTGCAGGCAGTGAACTCATTATGTATAGGTGGCATTGGCTATGGCAGTAGATTTTTGGATCAACGTATTGTATTGCCCTCGCACGCTGGATTTCGTCTTCTGAGAAAATCCAAAAAACAGACAGAAGAAGGCATAACAATTCAAACAGCAAATGGAAGGTGAATTTTTTTTTTTTTTTGCCAAAATTTCATGCACTGTTATTGACCTGAATGTACTTGCATTTCTACAATCATCAACCACTCCTTAAAGAGAAACATAAACCCGGTTATTTTTCTGTATTTGTAAGACTCTAAGGATATGCTTCTGGCTGGCACAAAAGCCAGAGAACAGAGTGTGATTGATGGGAGCTGTCACAGGGTTGATGGCTGCTTAAAGTTGACAAAGGCGGGACAGGATGTGGAGAAACAGGAACGCTTTTACACTGTTGGTGGGATTGTAAACTAGTTCAACCACTGTGGAAGACAGTGTGGCGATTCCTCAAGGATCTAGAACTAGAAATACCATTTGACCCAGCCATCCCATTACTGGGGATATACCCAAAGGATTATAAGTCATGCTGCTATAAAGACACATGCACACGTATGTTTATTGCGGCACTGTTCACAGTAGCAAAGACTTGGAACGAACCCAAATGTCCATCAGTGACAGACTGGATTATGAAAATGTGGCACATAGACACCATGCAATACTATGCAGCCATAAAAAAGGATGACTTCATGGCCTTTGTAGGGACGTGGAAGAAGCTGGAAACCATCATTCTGAGCAAACTATCACAAGGACAGAAAACCAAACACCTCCTGTTCTCACTCATAGATGGGAACTGAACAAGGAGATCACTTGGACACAGGGTGGGGAACATCACACACTGGGGCCTGTCGTGGGGTGGGGGCAGGCGGAGGGATAGCATTAGAAGAAATACCTAATGTAAATGACGAGTTAATGGGTGCAGCACACCAACATGCATTCACCTCCATCTTCAACCAAGAATCTGATTGTCTGGGCACAGTGGCTCATGCCTGTAACAGCAGCAACTTTGGGAGGCTGAGGTGTAAGGATCACTTGAGCCTAGGAGTTCAAGACCAACCTAGGCAACATAGTGAGACCTCAGCTCTACAAAAAAAAAATGATAAAATTAACCAGGCATGGTGGCACATACCTATAGTCCCAGTTACTGGGGAGGCTGAGGCAGGAGGACTGCTTGAGCCAGGGAGTTTGAGGCTGCAGTGAGCTATGACTGTGCCACTACACTCCAGCCAGGGCAACAGAGCAACACCCTGCCTCAAAAAAGAAAGAAAGAAAGAAAGAGAGAGAGAGAGAGAGAGAGGAAGGAAGGAAGGGGAAAAAAAGAAAGGAAGGAAGGAAGGAAGGAAGGAAGGAAGGAAGGAAGGAAGGAAGGAAGGAAGGAAGGAAGGAAGGAAGGAAGGAAGGAAGGAAGGAAGGAATCTTAGCCGGGTGCGGTGGCTCACACCTATAATCCCAGCACTTTCAGAGGCAGAGGGGGGCAGATCACCTGAGGTCGGGAGTTCGAAACCAGCCTGGCCAATATGGTGAAATTCCGTCTGTACTAAAAATAAAAATAAATTAGCTGGGTGTGGTGGTGCGCGTTTGCAATCCCAGCAACTTGGGAGGGTGAGGTGGGAGAATCGCTTGAACCCGGGAGGTGGGGCTTGCAGTGAGCCGAGATCGCACCACTGCACTCCAGCCTGGGCGACAGAGCGAGACTGTCTCAAAAAACAAACAAAGACGCAAACAAAACCAATAACAACAGCACAAACAAAGGAATCTGACTTCTTTCTTAGGTCGAGTGTGTACACTTGATATCAAAGATTTGTTCCATGGTGGTCCCCGCTGCTCCGATGTTCGTGAGACAGCGTCTTGAAGTACAAATATCTGTGTTTTTATTTTTAGTTTTATTTTTCCGTATGTCCTTGTGACAGTCGGTGACGTTGGGCTAGGCAGTGTAGGAAGGAGGAGATGAGGACAACCCCATGAATCAATGTATCACGGCTCTTCTCCCCCACTTCCAAAACCCACTCCCTGTTCACGGAGCCGGGGGACCCTGTCTCTTGGAGAGCTTCAGGAAGAGGACCTTTGCTGTGGCACCTCGTCTAATCCCTACCCCCCTCTGTGCCATCAGCCCTCCACGACTGGGGAGCAGTCTGATTCTGGGGTTCAGCCCCTTGTATAATACCTGCCTCTCTAAGCCACATGCTCTCATGTGGCCTGGGCAGGCCATTACCGCCTGGCTAATTTCTCTGCATCTCCCTGCGTTTCTCTTTCTCATTTGTTCTGAAGGGTTCAGAAAGGACTGTCCCAGCGCACCTTCAAATTCTAGCAATTCCGATTGTCAGCACAGAACAAAACAGCCTAGACCCAGTCGCTTCAAGGATGTTTAATAATACGGTCCCAAGAAAACGTGTGGAGTTTTTTTGTTTTTTGTTTTTTTTTTTTTTTGAGACAGAGTCTCACTCTGTCTCTCTGTCTGGAGTGCAGTGGCACAATCTCAGCTCACTGCAACCTCTGCCTCCCAGGTTCAAGCGATTCTCCTGCCTCAGCCTCCCGAGCAGCTGGGATGACAGGCACCCGCCACCACGTCCAGCTAATTTTTGTATTTTTAGTAGAGATGGGGTTTCACCGTGTTGGCCAGGCTGGTCTGGAACTCCTGACCTCAGGTGATCCGCCCACCTCGGTCTCCGTAAGTGCTGGGATTACAGGCGTGAGCCAGCGTGCCCGGCCAGAGTTTTTTTTTTTTTTTTAAAGAAATCCTTAGTATTGCCCTTACTGACTTTCCCCCTCTATCATGCCTGGGACCGGTAGCTCATCTTGCTTCCGGAATCCATTCACGGCGACTTTGTCAAAAGCTGCCTTGTTTTTTGGCAGGCATGCGGGAAAGCCAGGCGGATTGCTGATCTGGGAACGGTACCAGCAATTTGTTCTCTTTGGGAAGGAAAATCACTATGTTGGTTTTCCAACATGATTGTTCTTTTGGAGTCTGTCTCATCCAGAAAGCCACCCCTTAAATTTGTCTATTAAGATGAGTGCTATCAAATGGTGTTGATATCACATGGCAACATTGCTGCAGACTTTCCAAAACAGTTTATTCTTCCTAGTTAGCAAACCAACAGCAGATCCAAGACCAGCTCCCTGCCTATAGGGGTTTGATGTCCAGTTGAATTTTTGGAATCATCTCAGAAGTTTCCTTTCTTTGTTTTAATTTACTTTATTTTATTTTATTTTAATTTACTTTTAAATTTAATTTAATTTAATTTAATTTTTTATCTTTTTTTTTTGAGAGGGACTCTCGCTCTGTCGCCCAGGCTGGAGTGCAGTGGCGTGATCTCTGCTCAATGTAACCTCCGCCTCCCAGGTTCAAGCGATTCTCCTGCCTCAGCCTCCCGATTCTCCTGCCTCAGCCTCCCAGTCCGAGTAGGTGGGACTACATGCGCCTGCCACCATGCCCGGCTAACTTTTTTTTTTTGTATTTTTACTACAGATGGGGTTTCACCGCCTCGTGATCTGCCCACCTTGGCCTCCCAAAGTCCTTTCCTTTCTTATGACTGACATTTGAAACCACATATTAAGACCGGATGCAGTGGCTCACACCTGTCATCCCAGCACTGTGGGAGGCCGAGGCGAGTGGATTACCTGAGGTCAGCAGTTCGAGACCAGCCTGGCCAACATGGCAAAACCCCATCTCCACTAAAAATACAAAAATTAGCCAGGCGTGGTGGTGTGTGCCTGTGATCCCAGTTACTCGGGAGGCTGAGGCAGGAGGATCGCTTGAACCCGGGAGATGGAGGTTGCAAGGAGCCGACATCGTGCCATTGCACTCCAGCCTGGGCGACGAGAGCGAAACTTCATCTCAATAAATGAATAAATGAATGAATGAATGAATGAATGAATGAATAAAATAAAGGTTTATTTGGCTCCCAGTTCTACGGGGTGCACAGGAGGCATGGCGCCCACATCTGCTTCTGATGAAAACCTCAGGATACTTCCACTCCTGGTGGAAGGGGACAGACAGCTGGCATGTACAGAGAACACACAGCACAAGAGACACCGCTGAGGTGCCAGGCTGTTTTCAAAAGCCAGCCCTTCTGGGAACTAAAAGTAAGAAATGCCCATCAATGAGAGACTGGATAAAGAAAATGTGGCACAGAGACACCGTGGAATACTATGCAGCCATGAAAAAGGATGAGGTCATGTCCTTTGCAGAGACATGGATGAAGCTGGAAACCATCCTTCTCAGCAAACTCACACAGGAACAGAAAACCACACACCACATGTTCTCACTCATCAGTGGGAATTGAACAATGAGAACACACGGACATAGGGAGGGGAACATCACACACCAGGGCCTGTCACGGGGGTTGAGGGTGATGGGAGGGAGAGCATTAGGAGAAATACCTAATGTAGATGACGGGTTGATGGGTGCAGCCAACCACCATGGCACGTGTCTACCTGTGGAACAAACCTGCACATTCTTCACAGGTACCCCAGAAATTACAGCATAATAAAAAATAAAAATAAAATAAGAACCCAGTGACTACCTGGAGAATGGCACCATGCCATTCCTGAAGGACGTACCCCCATGGCCCAAACACCTCCCGCCAGGCCCTGCCTTCAACACCGGAGATCAGATGTCCACATGAGACTTGGTGGGGCCAGACAAACTATATCCAAACCAGAGAATGTCCAAAGTTGATCGTTTCCAGGATTCCCTGTGTTAGGAAGTCAGACTGGGTAAGCCAGAACCTCAGAGTCAACTTATCCACATGCCACGACATGGAGAGAAAAAACAGAATCCGTCTTTTAGTCTTCTTAGCAGGGAGAAAACTTCCCCCCAAAGCCGTACCCACAGGAGCAGTTCTCTCCTATATTGTCGGACAGGGTTGGCTTGCGTGTGCCTTTCTAAATCAATCACTGCGGAACGGTCAGCCCTGGAGGGCAGGTAGAAGCCGTCTCCTTGTGGCACAGACTAAGAAAGGAGGAGGCCGGGCGCGGTGGCTCATGCCTGTAATCCCAGCACTTTGGGAGGCTGAGACAGGTGGAGCTCCTGAGGTCAGCAGATCGAGACCAGCCTGGCTAACATGGTGAAACCCGTGTCTACTAAAAACACAAAAGCAGCCAGGCGGGGTGGCGCATGCCTGTCATCCCAGCTACTCGGGCAGCTGAGGCAGGAGAATCGCTTGAACCCGGGAGGCGGAGGCTACAGCGAGCTGAGATCGCGCCACTGCACTGCGGCTTGGGCAACAAGGACGAAACTCCATCTCAAACAACGACAGCAACAACAACAACCAAAGGAGGGACAGAGAAAAGATGAACAAATCAGAGATCTGTTCAGAAGAGGAGGATCCATTTCACAGGCAATGCCCGCTCTGCCCACTTTGTTATCTTTAATGCGCACCTGCTCAGCAGCAATATTGCTGCAGTTGTGAAGTTTCTCCTCTCTCGTCGAGGAACCTCAGAAACAGAGACCTCGGCATTGACAACACGAATGGTTCCAAATGTGGATCGAATTGGATTTTTTACAGGCATGGAGATTTAAATCCGATTTACAAAAGCGTTTCTTCAGAGCTTAATTACAAATTTACCCCGCAGGCTTTATTTCGGAAACATTTCATTTCTTCATCCAAATATCCAGAAAGTGAAAAACAAACAGAAAGCTGTATGCATAGCTTTGATTATGACAGCAGCTAAATCAAGCCCCTTGTTTGGTTTTAAATTAGTGAAAGCTTGGCTTTTGTAGGGGAAAAAAACATCATGTGGGAAAAGAACTTCATCTGGAGTCAGAAAATCGTCATCAGTTCAGGAGAGATAACTGCCTCAAATTTGCCGCGTGAAAATGGATGTTATGGTAAATTTAGTCTATTTTTTCTTTCAGCAGATAAAAACACAATTTATCAAAGAGGCATTTGGAAAGTGTTGCAATCACAGCGACCGTTTCAGGAGAGGCAAAAGGATTTTGAATTACTACTTGTGACACCAAGTCAATATATAAAAGAATGGTTTGCCATCTCTGTAGATTCCTTGTGAAATATATTTTAGATTATAGTGTTACAGATAAGTACAAATATAAAGATAAAAAAAAAAAAACCCCAAGGATGAATGTGAAGAATATACTTCCCCTTCAGGGTAGTAATTACCTCTGAAGAGAGCAGCGGTATGGGATGATTTGGGGTCTTGAAATATCTTGCACATATACACACACCCTTTTCTCCCCCATGCAAATACCTTTTGAAACAGAATGTTAAAATGTAGTCGCCTATAGACCCCAAGATAAAATACATTTGCAGTTTCAAGGTGAGATACACATCATCATACATACATTTACAAACAAGAAGAAAAAAATACGAAACAATTCCCTAACTCTTTACCCTTGCTGCACACTTAAAAACTATGAAAACATCCAAACAATTTGTTGGGAAATATTTTCTTAGAGAAGTTTTGTGCCAAGGGCCTTTTCCCACCTGTATCAGTCAGCTACACCTGAAATTATGCTGGGTAACAAATAATCCTAAATCTCAGTTCTCCACCATAATAAATATTTATTTATTTTTTGAATGTGTGAGTCTATCAGTCAGGTAGGTTGGTGCAGATATAGGCTGGGCTACTCCAGGCTCACCTGAAATACATGCTTCAGGTTGCATTGATGTCTATGCCACATGCTGTCATCATTTTGGGACTAGTGGTTATCCTGGGCACATTTTTCTAATGTTGGAATACAGACATGCAGAGGAAAAATCCAACCATGTGGTAGGGTTTGGCAGTGTCCCCACACAAATCTCATCTTGAACTGTAGCTCCCATAACCCCCACATGCCATGGGAGGAAGCTGGTGGGACGTAATTGAATCATGGGGGCTGATTTTCTCCAAGCTATTCTCGTGATAGTGGATACGTTTCATGAGATCTGGTGGTTTTCCGCTAAAAGCCAGACTGATGCAATCAATGCCTCCTTAACTGGGAGACGTCACGGAGAATCCCCCTGCGTAAGCTCTCTTGCTCGCCACCACGTAAGACGTGCCTCTGCTCCTCCTTTACCTTCAGCCATGATTGTAAGGTCTCCCCAACCACGTGGAACTGTGAGTCCATTAAACCTCTTTTTATTTTTGAAATAAATTACCCAGTCTCAGATATATCTTTATTAGTAGCATGAGAGTGGACAGAACACACTATGTCAACCCCTGCTGTGCCTCCACCGAGGCAGAACTTTAAAAAATAATAATAAGTACTGCATTTATTCACTCCAACAGAAGTCAAAGCTAAGGCCCAGAATGTGGCAAGGCAAAGGTTTAAAAAATAAAAAGAAAGAAAACGAGTTTTCCTGTGCCTAGCAGCTCACTTCAAGGACAGTTATAAGGGAACATTGTCCGAATAGCCAAGGAGAAAGGAATGGGCTCCAGACACCACCCCCACCCCCAGCTCCTCACAGAGCAAGGCTGAAGGAAAAAAGAGAAAGGCAGATTCTTTTACTGTTACTCTTTTCCCAGGCCGCTTCAGCATGATTATGTTTGACAAATGTCTGTATTTAGCCAGTTCTTGTTTCTCTTGCTACAAGGCCATCAGCTATGCCAAGCCACGAGTTATGTGATGCTATAGATATGTAATCTGTCGCTGTATGATTAACTGCTTTTCTGCGTCTATAAGGCCACTTATGAAACACCTGCTCTGTCTCTGTTCAATGCTCAGCTTTTTCAAATGCAAATCTGCTGAGCCGGTGTGTCCCTAAAAATGAACCAATCCTCCGGTTCTCCAAATTGCTCTCTCTGTTCCTCAGTTTACCGCAACACCACTGGCTGAGGTTCTGTAAGCAAAAACAAATCAGAGGGCAGCCCAAAGTTCGTGGGGACAGGAGGCGTGCTTCTCCCATGGGGCATGAGCCAGAGACCAGGTAGACAGCAAGAAGAATCGTGAAGAACTAATAGATTCTCCCACACCTGACTTTTAGCCTGGTAAGAGCGGACTTCAGATGACCGAGCTTCAGCACTTGATAGGTACACCAGATACACCACATTTCCCTCTGTTTCACCAAATTTACATCTCCAAGAGGCTGATGAATTTGAATTTCATCACCCAAGCTTTCCGGAGCTTTTCTATGTGGATTCAGGGAAGGAGAGACACTGACAAGGCCGGGCGCAGTGGCTCACACCTGTCATCCCAGCACTTTGGGAGGCCGAGGCGGGTGGATCCTTTGAGGTCAGGAGTTCGAGACCAGCCTGGCCAACATGGTGAAACTCCGTCTCTACTAAAAAATACAAAAAAATTAACTGGGGGTGGTGGCGGGCTACTTGGGAGGCTGAGGCAAGAGAATCACTTGAATCTGGGAAGTGGAGGTTGCAGTGAGGTGAGATGGTACCACTGCACTCCAGCCTGGGCGACAGAGGGAGACTCCATCTCAAAAAAAATAAAAAGACACTGACAAGTAATGGAAGGCAGGGGAGGAAAAAGAGTGTTGCATGTTTCTTCTTTGAGTCATCCAAGTTTGATCACATATGGATGTATTTGTGTCCTTCATCAACTATGTCTTTGGTGGGGCAGCCTCTCTGCCCCAAGCATCCCTTGCTCTTTTAACTGAGCCTTAAGAGTATCTTGACCTCATTGTCTTTTGACCTGGAAGCTGAGGGGTGATAACAACTTCTCTGCTATGTTAGTAGGCTCCGGGAGGATCCACAGCCACTGGGAATTTTCTTAACCCTTTCTGTTTCTCTGTTTATCTGCTTTCAAAAATTCTAAATGAGCAGGCTATCCATTTTCTGCTAAAAACCAGACTCTCCTATTGGAGACATTCTTCCCTCCTTCCCTCCCTCCCTCCTTCCTTCCTTCCTTCCTTCTCTCTCTCCCTTCCCTTCCCTTCCTTTCCCTTCCCTTCCCTTCTTCTCTCTTTCCTTCCTTTCTTTCATGATTGTTTGTCTTCTCCGTTTGTAATTTTTAATCACATTTTACATCCTCCTTTCCATATTCATGCCAATGCCTATTTGCATTTACTACTGTAATCTTCATAAATCTGTAAACACAGTACAGTTAAATTATGAATGCATTTCTGCTTCACGGCCTTCATGTCGGATTAACAAGGTAAGTCTCCCCTGAGCAGGCAATGCACATATTGATTTCTTCCCTTATGATTTCCACACGCGACGTCTCCTTTTCGTGGCTTTATCTGTGCCCTGCAGGCTCCCATAGAAATGGCTGTAATTAAAAAAGAACAATGATAATTCTGTAGGTGAAGACATTTCACGCCTGAATTTGAAAGCATAAGAAGAAGATGTAAAACTGGGTCTTTCGATGGATTTCTTTTTCTTGCCTTCCATGTGTACATGATGAGGAACGACACGTATATCATCTTGGTTTGGAAGCTGGAAGACGCGTTGCATTGCGTTATCGGCACCCAAGTGAGGCAGACAGATGGCTTCTCTCCCATGGCTCACAGCCTCTGGGGAAGGAGATTGCCACCACCTCCCTGAGGACAATTTAAAATGAAATGGGAGGACACAGAAGCCAGTTCCTCGGAGAGCTGTCGCTTTTGGAGAACCCGTGCGTGACAATGCATAAGTTTCCATCAGGGTTTGACACAGCTCTGCAACATTCGTGAAGGCGACTTCTAAAATTCATTCCAACCCGTTACAGCCCCAAACCTTCTCCAACAGATGACATGGCCAAGATGGTCCGTGTGGCCTTGGGTTTCTCTGACTTCCCTGGCTCTGGGAACGCATTTCGAGCTTTTTGCTGTCCATGTCACAGCCTGGATTCTATTCACAGAGACCATGGCAAAGGTCAAGTGTAAGAAAATTATACTGGAGGCCGGGCGCAGTGGCTCACGCCTGGCATCCCAGCACTTTGGGAGGCTGAGGCGGGTGCATCGCTAGAGTTCAGGAGTTCGAGACCAGCCTGGCCATCATGGTGAAACCCCATCTCCACTAAACTACAAAAATGAGCTGGGCATGGTGGCAGACACCTGCAGTCCCAGCTACTCAGGAGGCTGAGGCAGGAGAATCGCTGGAACTCGGGAGGCAGAGGTTGCAGTGAGCCAAGATGGTGCCACTGCACTCCAGCCTGGGCGACAGAGCAAGAACTCTGTCTCAAAAAGAAAAAAAAGAAAGAAAATTATGTTGGAGATGAGAGCTGCCACCATGCCACTGTCTTCCTCATAGTCCTTGGGTACGACCAGATATCAACTCACCTAATCCCTCGCTCCCTGTCTCCCAGTCAACAATGTGAGTCCCAGAGCTGTCTCTTACCAATTTGAACTGCAAGGGGTTACAACAAGGTGGTTCCTGTTACGTGTCCTTACTCCATGTCCATCTACTACCATGCATGACTTTCTATTTTGTTGCTTTTTTTTTCTTTTTTTTTGAGATGGAGTCTCGCTCTGTCCCCCAGGCTGCAGTGCAGTGGCGTGATCTCGGCTCACTGTCACCTGTGCCTCTTGGGTTCAAGCGATTCTCCTGTCTCAGCCTCCTGAGTAGCTGGGACTACAGGTACCCACCATGATGGCCGGCGAATTTCTGTATTTTTAGCAGAGACAGGGTTTCACCATGTTGGCCAGGCTGGTCTCGAACCCCTGACCTCAGGTGATCTGCCCACTTCAGCCTTCCAAAGTGCTGGGATTGTGAGCCACCGCGCCTGGCCTTTTTGTATTTTTAGTAGAGACGGGGTTTCTCCATGTTGGCCAGGCTGGTCTCGAACTCCTGACCTCAGGTGATCCACTTGGCTTCCCAAAGTGCTCGGATGACAGGCGTGAGCCACCATGCCCGGCCCCTGCATTTCAACGTGGTGACCCCATCCGATAAGATGGATACCGTGGTTTCAGCCTGGTTGAAGCAAATTAGTTGATCATTACAAGCTGGGAAGTATGAATGAACTAACAACAGGCTCTACTCTGAAGACCTTTCAAAGCGGTCCCGTGTTGTTCTGCCTGCCCTACACCTGGCAGGTACAACACACCCACTCCCATCTGGAAATCTGAAAGGGACCCAAGTCCACCGCTAGCCAATAAAGTGAGCCTTTTCTGCTACTGTCTTGGCTGCGTGGTCGAACCCAAGTAAGTTCACTAATGAGTAAAGATGGCATAAAGATTCTGTATGTTTACACGTGTAAATAATCTTTATTCCAAGCTGGGCATGGTGGCTCATGCCTGTAATCCCAGCACTTGAGGAGGCTGAGACGGGCAGATCATCTGAGGTCGGGAGTTCAAGACCAGCCTGGCCAACATGGCAAAACCCTGTCTCTACTAAAAACACAAAGTTAGCTGGGCATGGTGGCAGGTGCCTGTAGTGCCAGGTACCCGGGAGACTGAGGCAGGAGAATCGCTGGAACCCAGGAGGAGGAGGTTGCAGTGAGCTGAGATCATGCCACTGCACTCCAGCCTGGGCAACAAGAGAGAAACTCTGTCTCCAAAAAAAAAAAAAAAAATAACAACAACAACAACAATAATAATAATAATCTTTATTCCAAAAGATCATTTTTCCAAGTTTCATATTTCCATGTAAGTTCTTATTTCCATGTTTGGAGATGAGTTTGTTTTCTGTTTTTTTTTTTTTTTTTTTTTTTTTTTTTTGAGACAGAGTCTCGGTCTGTTACCCAGGTTGGAGTGCAATGGCCTGACCTCGGCTCACTGCAAGCTCCACCTCCTGGGTTCACGCCATTCTCCTGCCTCAGCCTCCCGAGTAGCTGGGATGACAGGCGCCGCCACCATGCCTGGCTAATTTTTTGTGTTTTTAGTAGAGATGGGGTTTCACTGTGTTAGCCAGGATGGTCTCGATCTCCTGACCTGGTGATCCACCCGCCTTGGCCTCCCAAAGTGCTGGGATGACAGGCGTGAGCCACGGTGCCCAGCTGTTTGGATATGAGTTTATTTTTATTTTATTTTATTTTTTGAGACGGAGTCTCGCTCTGTCCCCTAGGCTGGAGTGCAGTGGCCGGATCTCAGCTCACTGCAAGCTCTGCCTCCCGGGTTCAAGCGATTCTCCTGCCTCAGCCTCCCGAGTAGCTGGGACTACAGGCGCCCGCCACCTCGCCCAGCTAGTTTTTTTGTACTTTTTTTTTTTAGTAGAGACGGGGTTTCACCATGTTAGCCAGGATGGTCTCGATCTCCTGACCTCGTGATCCGCCAACCTCAGCCTCCCAAAGTGCTGGGATTACAGGCTTGAGCCACCGTGCCTGGCCTGGATATGAGTTTAAACAAGAGCAGATGCATCCAACTGATGGAGAAAGACTGGGTCTCATCCGCTGTCTTGAGTGAGTGGAAAAATAGTAGACCCTATTTTCAATATTGATCCAGTATTTGCTAAATATTGAAATCATTCTCCCTGGGTTTTCCATAAAGCTGAAAGCGTCCAGTTTCAAGACGTGGGTGGGAATTTAAGATATGAATGCTATTGATAGTCCATTGTTTTTTAACTTCTTTTTTTTTTGGAAATAGACTCTTACTCTGTCACCCACGCTGGAGTGCAGTGGCATGATCTCAGCTCACTGCAACCTCTGCCTCCTGGGTTCAAGCGATTCTCCTGTCTCCGCCTCCTGAGTAGCTGGGATTACAGGTGCCCACCACCACGCCCAGGTAATTTTTGTATTTTAGTGGAGATGAGGTGTCACCATGTTGGCCTGGCTGGTCTTGAACTCCTAACCTCAGGTGATTCACCGGCCTCGGCCTCCCGAAGTGCTGGGATGACAGGCGTGAGCCACCGCACCCGGCCTGGTCTTTTTTTTTTTCTTTCTTTCTTTTTTCACATTTTTATTGCATGCAGTGGTGAACTCCAAGTATCTGAGACAACTCTTAGTCGATTTAGAAAGGTTATTTTGCAAAGGTTGAGGATGCACCCACGACACAGACTCTGCCCGAGGTGGTTGGGGCACAGTGTGGTTTTATACATTTTAGAGAGACATGAGACATCAATCAATACATGGAGAAGCGACATTAATTTGGGTCATAGAGGTGGCGCAACTTGAACCAAGGAGGGGACTCTTCCGGGTCATAGGTAGATAAGGAACAAATGGTTGTATTATTATTATTATTATTATTATTATTATTATTATTATTATTACTGAGTTTCTGATTAGTGTTTCCAAGGCACACAATCACACACACAAACACATTTATCGCAGTGAGCTACTGGTGCGATCTCGACTTACGGCAACCTCCACCTCCCAGGTTTTTGTTTTTCTGTTTGTTGTTTTTGAGACGGAGTCTCGCTTTGTCACCAGATTGGAGTGCAGTGGTGCAATCTCAGCTCAGTGCAACCTTCACCTTCTGGGTTCAAGCCATTCTCCTGCCTCAGCCTCCCAAGTAACTGGGATTACAGGTGCACGCCACCACACCCAGCTAATTTTTGTATTTTTAGTAGAGATGGGGCTTCACCATGTTGGTCAAACTGGTGTCAAACTCCTGACCTCAGGCGATCTGCCGGCCTCGGCCTCTCCGAGTGCTGAGATTACAGGCTTGAGCCACCACGCCCGGCCAATCCGATGGATTTATAAAGGGGAGTTTCCCTGTACACTCTCTCTCGCCTGCGGCCATGTAAGGCCGCCATGTAAGGTGTAGCTCTGCTGCTCCGTCACTTTCAGCCGTGATTGTGAGGTCTCCCCAGCCATGTGGAACTGTGGGTCCATTCAATCTCTTTCCTTCATAAATTACCCAGTCTCAGGTATTTCTTCATAGCCATATGAAAATGGACTAGTAGCAGTCTCAGGTATTTCTTTATAGCCATATGAAAATGGACTAGTAGCAGTCTCAGGTATTTCTTCATAGCCATATGAAAATGGACTAGTAGCAGTCTCAGGTATTTCTTCATAGCCATATGAAAATGGACTAGTAGCAGTCTCAGGTATTTCTTTATAGCCATATGAAAATGGACTAGTAGCAGTCTCAGGTATTTCTTCATAGCCATATGAAAATGGACTAGTAGCAGTCTCAGGTATTTCTTTATAGCCATATGAAAATGGACTAGTAGCAGTCTCAGGTATTTCTTCATAGCCATATGAAAATGGACTAGTAGCAGTCTCAGGTATTTCTTTATAGCCATATGAAAATGGACTAGTAGCAGTCTCAGGTATTTCTTTACAGCCATATGAAAATGGACTAGTAGCAGTCTCAGGTATTTCTTTATAGCCATATGAAAATGGACTAGTAGCAGTCTCAGGTATTTCTTTATAGCCATATGAAAATGGACTAGTAGCAGTCTCAGGTATTTCTTCATAGCCATATGAAAATGGACTAGTAGCAGTCTCAGGTATTTCTTTATAGCCATATGAAAATGGACTAGTAGCAGTCTCAGGTATTTCTTTATAGCCATATGAAAATGGACTAGTAGCAGTCTCAGGTATTTCTTTATAGCCATATGAAAATGGACTAGTAGCAGACGTTATTCCTAGAAAGTTTGATGAATTCACACCATTTCAGTGTTCGTTATTTATTTATTTATTTATTTAGAGACGGGGTCTCACTCTGTCCCCAAGAACGTGCAATGGCACGATCTTGGCTCATGGCAAACTCCACCTGCCAGGTGCAAACGGTTCTGTTGCGTCAGCCTCCCGAGTAGCTGGAATTACAGGCACGTGCCAGCACGCCCAGCTAACTTTTTTGTTTTGTTTTTGCTGTTTTTGTTTTTGTTTTTTAGTAGAAATGGGGTTTCACTGTGTTGCCCAGGCTGGTCTCAAACTCCTGACCTCAAGTGATCCACCCGACTCAGCCTCCCAAAGTGCTGGGATGAGCTTTGTTTTTGATCCATGCGTATTAGTTTGCTAGGGCAACTCTAACAAAATACGACAAAATGAGTGGCTTACAGAACGCAAGTTTAGACTCTCACCGTTCTAGAGTCCAGACATCTGACATTAAGGTGTCCACAGAACTGCATTCCTAATGAAAGGTCAAAGGTCTCCTTTCATTCCCCCTCTCAAGGACATGATTGCAATTTGCAGTTGGTTGGTTTGTTGCAGTTGATACGTTTCCCATGCTCCCTTCGGCAGCACATAGACTAAAATTGGAACAATAAATTTGCCCTGTTACTTTAAACGTTTTTACTTGGAACATGAATACATTTAAATTGCATTGATTTCTCACGCACACCGTGTGCTTTTGTAACATGTACACACATCGTGGAAAAGCTCAATGAAGCTCATGTACAGATGCTTTTGGACAGCAGGGTTGTAAAATTGTGCTGAGCCACCCAGGTGGACTGAAGGCAGAGAGACGCCTTTGACTCTATGAGGATGGCATTAGAAAAGCACTGTCCATTGCAGGCCGGGCGCGGTGGCTCATGCCTGTAATCCCAACACTTTGGGAGGCCAAGGCAGGCGGATCATGAGGTCGAGAGATGGAGACCAGCCTGGCCAATATAGCGCAACCCCATCTCTGCTAAAAAAATACACACACACACACACACACACACACAAAATTAGCCGGGCGTGGTGGCAGGTGCCTGTAGTCTCAGCTACTCAGGAGGCTGAGGTTGGAGAATCTCTTGAACCCGGGAGGCGGAAGTTGCAGTGATCTGAGATCGCGCCACTGCACTCCAGCCTGGGTGACAGAGTGAGACTCTGCCTCGGAAAAAAAAAAAAAGAAAAAAGAAAAAAGAAGAAAAAAAAAGAAAATCACTGTCCACCAGGAACCGACTCATTCATGGTTGAGTTTCAGTTTTCAGAGGCAGGAATAAAATACACAAATACTTTGGATTCATGCATGTGCGTTTGCTGAGACAGATCTAACAAAAAACAAACAAACGAACAAACAGCAAACTGAATGGCTGAAATAACCGAGGTATAGACTCTCAGTTCTGCAGTCCGGACGTCGAAGTTTAGTGTCTGAAGAACTGTGCTTGCTCTGAAGCTCCCAGCCTCTTCTTACTCTCTCAAGGACCCTATTGCAGCGTACAGTGAACCGATCCTCAGGGTTAGTTTGTTTACTGCAGTCGGCAAATTTGCCTTTTATATGTAAAGTTTCATCGTTTTGAAATTGACAAATTTTAAATGGCATTTATTTATCATGGCCCACTGTGTTCTTTTGCAATATATAGATACACATTGTGGAACGGTGAAATCAAGCTAATTACATATACTTTTGCACAGGAGAGTTGTAAAATCGTGCTGGTGGAATGAACGCAGGTGGAATTCTACCCAGGTGGGACGGCAGGGTAATAAAATTGTGATGAGTCACCCAGGTGGACTGAAGGCAGAGAGATGCCCAGTCCCACCTCCAACATTGGGGACCAGATTTCAGCACGAGATCCAAACACCTCCACCCGGTTTCACCTCCAACACTGGAGACCAGATTTCAACATGAGACCCAAACACCCCCATCCAGTCCCACCTCCAACACTGGGGACCAGATTTCAGCATGAGACACAAACATCTCCACCCAGCCCCACCTCCAACACTGGAGACCAGATTTCAGCATGAGACCCAAACACCTCCATCCAGCCCCACCTCCAACACTGGAGATCAGATTTCAGCATGAGACCCAAACATCCCCATCCAGCCCCACCTCCAACACTGGGACCAGATTTCAGCATGAGACCCAAACATCTCCATCCAGCCGAACCTCCAATACTGGAGACCAGATTTCAGCATGAGACCCAAACACCCCCATCCAGTTCCACCTCCAACACTGGGACCAGATTTCAGCATGAGACCCAAACATCTCCACCCAGCCCCACCTCCAACACTGGGACCAGATTTCAGCATGAGACCCAAACATCCCCACCCAGCCCCACCTCCAACACTGGAGACCAGATTTCAGCGTGAGACCCAAACATCCCCATCCAGTCCCACCTCCAACACTGGGACCAGATTTCAGCATGAGACCCAAACATCTCCATCCGGACCCACCTCCAACACTGGGACCAGATTTCATCATGAGACCCAAACATCTCCATCCGGACCCACCTCCAACACTGGGACCAGATTTCAGCATGAGACCCAAACACCTGCATTCGGTTCCACCTCCAACACTGGGGACCAGATTTCAGCATGAGACCCAAACATCCCCACTCAGCCCCACCTCCAACACTGGGGACCAGATTTCAGCATGAGACCCAAACATCCCCATCCAGCCCCACCTCCAACACTGGAGATCAGATTTCAGCATGAGACCCAAACATCCCCATCCAGCCCCACCTCCAACACCGGAGACCAGATTTCAGCATGAGAACCGAACATCCCCATCCAGCCCCACCTCCAACACCGGAGACCAGATTTCAGCATGAGAACCGAACATCCCCATCCAGTCCCACCTCCAACACTGGGACCAGATTTCATCATGAAACCCAAACATCCCCACCCAGCCCCACCTCCAACACTGGGGACCAGATTTCAGCATGAGACCCAAACATCCCCATCCAGCCGCACCTCCAACACTGGAGACCAGATTTCAGCATGAGACCCAAACACCCCCATCCAGTTCCACCTCCAACACTGGGACCAGATTTCAGCATGAGACCCAAACAGCTCCATCCAGTCCCACCTCCAACACTGGGACCAGATTTCAGCATGAGAGCCAAACATCTCCATCCAGTCCCATCTCCAATACTGGGGACCAGGTTTCAGGGTGAGACCCAAACACCTCCACCGAGTCCCACCTCCAACACTGGGGACCAGATGTCAGGGTGAGACCCAAACACCTCTACCCAGCCCCACCTCCAACACTGGGACCAGATTTCATCATGAGACCCAAACATCTCCATCCGGACCCACCTCCAACACTGGGACCAGATTTCAGCATGAGACCCAAACACCTGCATTCGGTTCCACCTCCAACACTGGGGACCAGATTTCAGCATGAGACCCAAACATCCCCACTCAGCCCCACCTCCAACACTGGGGACCAGATTTCAGCATGAGACCCAAACATCCCCATCCAGCCCCACCTCCAACACTGGAGATCAGATTTCAGCATGAGACCCAAACATCCCCATCCAGCCCCACCTCCAACACCGGAGACCAGATTTCAGCATGAGAACCGAACATCCCCATCCAGCCCCACCTCCAGCACCGGAGACCAGATTTCAGCATGAGAACCGAACATCCCCATCCAGTCCCACCTCCAACACTGGGACCAGATTTCATCATGAAACCCAAACATCCCCACCCAGCCCCACCTCCAACACTGGGGACCAGATTTCAGCATGAGACCCAAACATCCCCATCCAGCCGCACCTCCAACACTGGAGACCAGATTTCAGCATGAGACCCAAACACCCCCATCCAGTTCCACCTCCAACACTGGGACCAGATTTCAGCATGAGACCCAAACAGCTCCATCCAGTCCCACCTCCAACACTGGAGATCAGATTTCAGCATGAGAGCCAAACATCTCCATCCAGTCCCATCTCCAATACTGGGGACCAGGTTTCAGGGTGAGACCCAAACACCTCCACCGAGTCCCACCTCCAACACTGGGGACCAGATGTCAGGGTGAGACCCAAACACCTCTACCCAGCCCCACCTCCAACACTGGGGACCAGATTTCACCATGAGACCCAAATATCCCCACCCAGCACCACCTCCAACACTGGAGACCAGATTTCAGCGTGAGACCCAAACATCTCCATCCGGACCCACCTCCAACACTGGGACCAGATTTCAGCATGAGACCCAAACACCTCCATCCAGCCCCACCTCCAACACTGCAGACCAGATTTCAGCATGAGACTCAAACATCTCCATCCAGTCCCACCTCCAACACTGGGAGCAGATTTCAGCATGAAACCCAAACATCCCCACCCAGCCCCACCTCCAACACTGGGAGCAGATTTCAGCATGAGACCCAAACATCTTTATCCAGCCCCACCTCCAACACTGGGACCAGATTTCAGCATGAGACCCAAACATCTCCACCCGGACCCACCTCCAACACTGGGAGCAGATTTCAGCATGAGACCCAAACATCTCCACCCGGACCCACCTCCAACACTGGGAGCAGATTTCAGCATGAGACCCAAACATCTCCACCCGGACCCACCTCCAACACTGGGAGCAGATTTCAGCATGAGACCCAAACACCTCCATTCGGTTCCACCTCCAACACTGGGGACCAGATTTCAGCATGAGACCCAAACATCCCCATCCAGTCCCACCTACAACACTGGAGATCAGATTTCAGCATGAGACCCAAACATCCCCATCCATTTCCACCTCCAACACTGGGACCAGATTTCAGCATGAGACCTAAACAGCTCCATCCAGTCCCACCTCCAACACTGGGACCAGATTTCAGCATGAGACCCAAACATCCCCATCCAGCCCCACCTCCAACACTGGGGACCAGATTTCAGCATGAGACCCAAACATCCCCATCCAGTCCCACCTCCAACACTGGAGATCAGATTTCAGCATGAGACCCAAACATCCCCATCAAGCCCCACCTCCAACACTGGAGACCAGATTTCAGCATGAGAACCGAACATCCCCATCCAGTCCCACCTCCAACACTGGGACCAGATTTCAGGGTGAGACCCAAACATCCCCATCCAGCCCCACCTCCAACACTGGGGACCAGATTTCAGCATGAGACCCAAACATCTCCACCTAGCCCCACCTCCAACACTGGAGACCAGATTTCAGCATGAGACCCAAACATCTCCATCCGGACCCACCTCCAACACTGGGACCAGATTTCAGCATGAGACCCAAACATCTCCACCCGGACCCACCTCCAACACTGGGACCAGATTTCAGCATGAGACCCAAACACCTCCATTCGGTTCCACCTCCAACACTGGGGACCAGATTTCAGCATGAGACCCAAACATCCCTACCCAGCCCCACCTCCAACACTGGGGACCAGATTTCAGCATGAGACCCAAACATCCCCATCCAGTCCCACCTCCAACACTGGAGATCAGATTTCAGCATGAGACCCAAACATCCCCATCCAGCCCCACCTCCAACACTGGGGACCAGATTTCAGCGTGAGACCCAAACATCCCCATCCAGTCCCACCTCCAACACTGGGACCAGATTTCAGCATGAAACCCAAACATCCCCACCCAGCCCCACCTCCAACACTGGGACCAGATTTCATCATGAAACCCAAACATCCCCACTCAGCCCCACCTCCAACACTGGGACTAGATTTCAGGGTGAGACCCAAACATCCCCATCCAGCCCCACCTCCAACACTGGAGATCAGATTTCAGCATGAGACCCAAACATCCCCATCCAGCCCCACCTCCAACACTGGGGACCAGATTTCAGCATGAGACCCAAACATCCCCATCCAGCCCCACCTCCAACACTGGAGACCAGATTTCAGCATGAGACCCAAACATCCCCATCCAGCCCCACCTCCAACACTGGGGACCAGATTTCAGCATGAGACCCAAACATCCCCATCCAGCCCCACCTCCAACACTGGGACCAGATTTCAGGGTGAGACCCGAACATCCCCATCCAGTCCCACCTCCAACACTGGGACCAGATTTCATCATGAAACCCAAACATCCCCACCCAGCCCCACCTCCAACACTGGGACTAGATTTCATCATGAAACCCAAACATCCCCACCCAGCCCCACCTCCAACACTGGGACTAGATTTCAGGGTGAGACCCAAACATCCCCATCCAGCCCCACCTCCAACACTGGGGACCAGATTTCAGCATGAGACCCAAACATCTCCACCCAGCCCCACCTCCAACACTGGGACCAGATTTCAGCATGAGACCCAAACATCTCCACCCAGTCCCACCTCCAACACTGGAGACCAGATTTCAGCATGAGACCCAAACATCCCCATCCAGCCCCACCTCCAACACTGGAGACCAGATTTCAGCATGAGACCCAAACATCCCCATCCAGCCCCACCTCCAACACTGGGGACCAGATTTCAGCATGAGACCCAAACATCCCCATCCAGCCCCACCTCCAACACTGGGACCAGATTTCAGGGTGAGACCCGAACATCCCCATCCAGTCCCACCTCCAACACTGGGACCAGATTTCATCATGAAACCCAAACATCCCCACCCAGCCCCACCTCCAACACTGGGACTAGATTTCATCATGAAACCCAAACATCCCCACCCAGCCCCACCTCCAACACTGGGACTAGATTTCAGGGTGAGACCCAAACATCCCCATCCAGCCCCACCTCCAACACTGGGGACCAGATTTCAGCATGAGACCCAAACATCTCCACCCAGCCCCACCTCCAACACTGGGACCAGATTTCAGCATGAGACCCAAACATCTCCACCCAGTCCCACCTCCAACACTGGAGATCAGATTTCAGCATGAGACCCAAACATCCTCATCCAGTCCCACCTCCAACACTGGGGACCAGATTTCAGCATGAGACCCAAACATCTCTATCCAGCCCCACCTCCAACACTGGGGACCAGATTTCAGGGTGAGACCCAAACATCTCCATCCGGACCCACCTCCAACACTGGGACCAGATTTCTGCATGAGACCCAAACATCCCCATCCAGTCCCACCTCCAACACTGGGACCAGATTTCATCATGAAACCCAAACATCCCCACCCAGCCCCACCTCCAACACTGGGACTAGATTTCATCATGAAACCCAAACATCCCCACCCAGCCCCACCTCCAACACTGGGACTAGATTTCAGGGTGAGACCCAAACATCCCCATCCAGCCCCACCTCCAACACTGGGGACCAGATTTCAGCATGAGACCCAAACATCTCCACCCAGCCCCACCTCCAACACTGGGACCAGATTTCAGCATGAGACCCAAACATCTCCACCCAGTCCCGCCTCCAACACTGGAGACCAGATTTCAGCATGAGACCCAAACATCCTCATCCAGTCCCACCTCCAACACTGGGGACCAGATTTCAGCATGAGACCCAAACATCTCTATCCAGCCCCACCTCCAACACTGGGGACCAGATTTCAGGGTGAGACCCAAACATCTCCATCCGGACCCACCTCCAACACTGGGACCAGATTTCTGCATGAGACCCAAACATCCCCATCCAGTCCCACCTCCAACACTGGGACCAGATTTCATCATGAAACCCAAACATCCCCACCCAGTCCCACCTCCAACACTGGAGACCAGATTTCAGCATGAGACCCAAACATCCTCATCCAGTCCCACCTCCAACACTGGGGACCAGATTTCAGCATGAGACCCAAACATCTCTATCCAGCCCCACCTCCAACACTGGGGACCAGATTTCAGGGTGAGACCCAAACATCTCCATCCGGACCCACCTCCAACACTGGGACCAGATTTCTGCATGAGACCCAAACATCCTCATCCAGTCCCACCTCCAACATTGGGGATCATATTTCAACATGAGACATGGAGAAGACAAATATGCAAACGATATCAGCATCCTTGTAAAAGAGACTCCAAAGACCTGCCTCGCCCCGCCCCTTCCACCATGGAAGGGCACAGTGAGACAGCGCCATCTGTGAACGAGGAAGCCCTCCCCGCACCCTGAATCTCCCACCCCTTGATCTTGGAATTTCAGCCTCCAGAGCTGTGAGCAATAAACGCCTGTTATTTCAAACCAGCCCAATGTATGACGTCTTGTGATAGAAGCTCGAATGGACGAAGACAACAGTCATATTAGATTAGGGGCCCATTTGACTCCAGCCTGACCTCATCCTAACAGAACTAATTAATTACATCTGCTACGATGCTGCTTCCAAAGGAGATCACAGTCTGAGGAACTGAGGTTGAGGACTTCCATCTATGAATTTGGCGTAGGACACAATTCCACTCGTAACGGTATAAATATCGAGAAAGCACGCTGTGGCCATAGCCCCTGTCTGTTCTTTGCTTGGGTTACCCCAGAAATGGTATATTGGAATTTCCCATATATTTTTAGCCCCTCTAGGAAAGGTTTTATGGGAAGACGAAATAATATGGAAAAAGGCGGGGAAACCCATGCATAGTTGAGAGTTACTGCACCTAAACAACTTGGAACATCATCTTTTGAGTATTGCACATACTTTTTCTTTTTCTTTTTTAAATTATACTTTAAGTTCTAGGGTACATGTGCAGAACGTGCAGTTTTGTCACATAGATATACACGTGCCATGGTGGTTTGCTGCACCCATCAACCTATTATCTACATAAGGTATTTCTCCTAATGCTATTTCTCCCCCTAGCCTCAGATCCCCGACAGGCCCTGGTGTGTGATGTTCCCCTCCCTGTGTCCACGTGTTCTCATTATTCAACTCCCACTTCTGAGTGAGAACATGTGGTGTTTGGTTTTCTGTTCCTGTGTCAGTTTGCTGAGAAAGATGGTTTCCAGCTTCATCCATGTCCCTGCAAAGGACATGATCTTGTTCCTTTTCATGGCTGCATAGTATTCCATGGTGTCTATGTGCCACATTTTGTTTATCCAGTCTATCATTGATGAGCATTTGGGTTGGTTCCAAGTCTTTGCTATTGTGAACAGTGCCGCAATAAACATAAGTGTGCATGAGTCTTTTTTTTTTTTTTTTTTTTTTTTTTGAGACGGAGTCTCGCTCTGTCGCCCAGGCTGGAGTGCAGTGACCGGATCTCAGCTCACTGCCAGCTCTGCCTCCCGGGTTCACGCCATTCTCCTGCCTCAGCCTCCCGTGTAGCTGGCACTACAGGTGCCCGCCACCTCGCCCGGCTAGTTTTTCTTCGTATTTTTAGTAGAGACGGGGTTTCACCGTGTTAGCCAGGATGGTCTCGATCTCCTGACCTCGTGATTCGCCCGTCTCGGCCTCCCAAAGTGCTGGGATTACAGGCTTGAGCCACCGCGCCCGGCCCTGTGCATGAGTCTTTAAAGTAGAATGATTTATAATCCTTTGGGTATATACCCAGCAATGGGATGGCTGGGTCAAAAGGTATTTCTGGTTCTAGATCCTTGAGGAATTGCCACACTGTCTTCCTCAAGGTATGCACATTTTTTACATTCTCTTGTCTTCCCTGCCTTGCTGTGGGCAAGGCGGTCACACTTCATTTACCAGAGCTCCCAGTTCTCCGCAGCAATAACCTTTTGCTGATGGAAGACCTGTCTGTACCTCTAAAGTGTCATAAGTGAAAATGTCAAATCGGAAATTGTCCTTTTAAAAGCTTCTCTTCCTGGAGGCTGACAGAATACTGCCATGATGTTCCAACACTCTTTCTTTCCCAAGAACACTTGGCAGGGTGACCATTCCCTTTGTCTCAAACTCAGAATGTCAACATGAAGAAGCGAAGAGTCACGTCGTCCTACAAAACCTGTGTGCCGCACTGCAGCACACACACAAAAAGCTGTAACTGTGTTGAGTCAACAGAGAGCGTTTACCTTCAAGCTTTTGATAATTTTATAATCTCAGTAGAGGAGAACGTGCCGGGCAGCTCCAGAAACACAGTCTGAATCTGTAAGTCAAATGCAGGCACGGGCAGAGTCTGCAGACGGCATCTGTAGAAATTGGCTGACATGACTTTGCCTCCCAAATCTGGAGTCATTTCAGAAATCAGAGAGCCTGTTTGTTTTGGTGGCACGTCAAGGAGAAAGCAATCATCCTTAAATTCAACACAATCTAAATCGTCGTGTTTTGCCGGAGAAGAGGCAGAAAGCTAACCCAAATATTGGCACGTTTACTTGATCCGGGAATAAAATCTTCAAGAGTGACACATACATGACCCCCCTCTCCATGGTCCTCCTCTGTCTTTTTAGGTTTGGGTGTTTTCAGAGTCACCCCACATAGCTACCTCTCCCAGCTGGGGATATCTCTGCAGCCCTGGAACATGAGTGCGGTGATGTGGACAGTGGTTCCAGGTCTGACTTTTGTCTGCCGTAAATTCTTATGTTGAAGTCCCTCATCTCCAGGACCTCAAAATGTGAGTCTGTTTGGAGACGGGGCCTCTAAAGAGGGGGTTAAGGTAATATGAGGTCACTAGGGTGGACCCTCATCCGATAGGGCTGGTGTCCTTATAAGAAGAGGAGATGAGGACACAGACACACAGAGGGATGACTCTCTGAGGACACAGGGAGAAGACGGTGTCTCCAAGTCCAGGAGAGAGGCCTCAGGAGGAACCAGCCCTGCCCACACCTGGATCTCAGACGTCCAGCCTCCAGGACTGTGTGAGAATCAATGTCTGTTGTTTATAAGCCACTCAGTCTATCGTATTCTGTGATAGCAGCCTGAGATGGACTAAGACATCCCATAAGAGGAGGAGATGAGGACACAGACACACACAGAGGGACGAGCCTGTGAGGACACAGGGAGAAGACGGCGTCGACAAGCCCAGGAGAGAGGCCTCAGGAGGAACCAGCCCTGCCCACACCTGGATCTCAGACCTCCAGCCTCCAGGACTGTGGGAGAATCATGTCTATTGGTTAAGCCACCTAGTCTTTGACACTTTGCTCTGGCAGCCTGAGTGAAACCCCATAATATCCACATCTTGACTTAAGTCAATACATTTGCAGATAACCAATTAATCTATTAACCCATTAATTAATTAATCTGTGTATGGATTAATCCATTCATGAGGGCAAAGGTCTCATGACCCTGTCACCTCTTAACATAACCATAGTGCTACATTGGGGATTAAATTTCTTTCTTTTTTTTTTTTTTTGAGACAGAATTTCACTCTGTCACCCAGGCTGGAGGGCAGTAGCATGATCTCAACTCACTGCAACCTCCGCCTCCTGGGTTCACGTGATTCTCCTGCCTCAGCCTCCCTGAGTAGCTGGGATTACAGGTATCTGCCACCACACCCGGCTAATTGTGTCTTTTTAGTAGAGACGGGGTTTCACGGTGTTAGCCAGGATGGTCTCGATCTCCTGACCTCATGATCCATCCGCCTCGGACTCCCAAAGTGCTGGGATGACAGGCATGAGCCTGTGTGCCCGGCCTTGTTTCTGTTTTTTGAGACAGCGTCTCAGTCTATCGCCCAGGCTGGAGTGCAGTGGCGTGATCTTGGCTCAAGGCAACCTCCGCCTCCCAGGTGCAAGCGATTCTCCTGCCTCAGCCTCCTGAGTGGCTGGGATGACAGGTGCCCGCCACTACGCCTGGCTAATTTTTGTATATTTAGTAAAGACGGGGTTTCATCATGTTGGCCAGGCTGGTCTCGAACTCCTGACCTCGTGATCTGCCCGCCTCGGACTCCCAAAGTGCTGGGATGACAGGCGTGAGCCCCCGTGCCCGGCTGCTGCTGTTACTTTTATTATTACTCTCACCACTGCTGTCATGCGGTGATAGTATAATACTATTACTCTTGTTTTTATTGTTATTTTTGAGACGGAGTCTCGCTCTGTCTCCCAGGCTGGAGTGCAGTGCCACGATCTCAGCTCACTGCAACCTCTGCCTCTCGGGTTCATGTGATTCTCCTGCCTCAGCCTCCCCAAGTTGCTGGGATTACAGGTATCCGCCACCACACCCGGCTAATTGTTTGTATTTTTAGTAGAGATGGGGTTTCACCATGTTGGCCACACTGGTCTCGAACCCCTGACCTCGTGATCTGCCCAGCTCGGCCTCCCAATGTGCTGGGATGACAGGCGTGAGCCGCCACGCCCAGCTGCTGCTGTTACTTGTATTATTACTCCCACTACTGCTGTCATGCGGCGGTAGTATGATATTATCACTGTGGTTTTTATTGCGACCACCAACTCTGTGCCCACTCACAGTTTCTTCCTTACAATCAAGTGTCCCAAAGTGTCCCCAGGATAGGACACGCAAGCTGCTCTGCGATCGTCACCGCTGTGGATCGCCTCGAAGGACGTCCTTTGTAGCCATCCAGCTCCATTAACCTTTCTCCCATTTGCTCCTTTTCAGCCAGCCTCACACAACTCCGTGCCACCACCTTTGCTCTAAAATTGCTTTCGCAAAGTGCCCACGAGAGGATTTTCACCAAAACAGAAGAGCCGTCTGTCATCACAAGGTCGATCCAAACTCCACTCTTTGAGTTTAAAAAAAAAAAAGAACTTTCTACAGGTTTCTTTGAGGCAACGAGGTTTTCAAAGTTATGAAAGTCCATTGTTTTTTCAGCCTGTGCAGTGGTTGACAGTCAGCTTGCAGCTGGATGGACAGGTGGACCTCAGATGCATGTGTCTGGTGACAGCTGGCTTAAAATATTTGCACCAGGCGGGGTGGCTCACACCTGTCATCCCAGCACTTTCGGAGGCTGAGGCGGGAGGATCACCTGATGTCTGGAGCTCGAGACCAGCCTGGCCAATAGGGTGAAACCCGATCTCTACTAAGAATATAAAAATTTAGCCAGGAGTGGTGGCATGCACCTGTAATCCCAGCTACTTGGGAGGCTGAGGCACGAGAATAATTTGAACCAGAGGAACAGGACAGAGTCTCCCTCTTGTTGCCCAGGCTGGAGGGCAGTGGCCCGATCTCGGCTTATTGCAACCTCCGTATCCCGGGTTCAAGCAATTCTCCTGCCTCAGTCTCCCGAGTAGCTGGGATGACAGGCACCTGACACCACACCCGGCTAATTTTTGTATTTTTAGTAGAGAGGCGGTTTCACCATGTTGGCCAGGCTGGTTTTGAACCTCCAACCTCAGAAGATCCACCCGCCTCGGCCTCCCAAAGTGCTGGGATGACAGGCACGAGCCACCGCGCCTGGCCTATTTTATTATTTATTTATTTATTTATTATTATATTATTTTTTTTGAGATGGAGTCTCCCTCTTGTCGCCCAGGCTGGAGTGCAGTGGCCCGATCTCGGCTTATTGCAACCTCCGCCTCCTGGATTCTAAGAGATCCTCCTGCCTCAGCCTCCTGAGTAGCTGTGATTACAGGCGCCCAATAGCACACCCAGCTGATTTTTGTATTTTTAGTAGAGATGGGGCTTCACCATATTGGCCAGCCTGGTCTCAAACCCCCGACCTCCGGTGATCCACCCGCCTCGGTCTCCCAAAGTGCTGGGATGACAGGCGTGAGCCACAACACCCGGCCTATTTTATCTATTTATTTATTATTTTATTTTATTATTTTTTGAAGAGATGGGGTTTCACCATATTGACCAGCCTGGTCTTGAACCCCCAGTGTCTGGTGCTCCACCCACCTCGGCCTCCCAAAGTGCTGGGATGACAAGCATGAGCCGCCGTACCCAGCCTATTTTATTTATTAATTTTATTTTATTTTATTTTATTTTTTATTTTTTGAAGAGATGGGGTTTCACCATATTGGCCATGCTGGTCTCAAACTCCCAACCTCAGGTGCTCCACCTGCCTCGGCCTCCCAAAGTGCTGGGATGACCGGCATGAGCCATGACACCCAGCCTATTCTATTTATTTATTTATTATTTTATTTTTTTTGAAGAGATGGAGTTTCACCATATTGGCCAGGCTGGTCTCGAACCCCTGACCTCAGGTGATCCACCTGCCTCAGCCTCCCAAAGTGCTGGGATGACAGGCATGAGCCATGACGCCCAGCCTATTTTATGTATTTATTTATCATTTCATTTTATTATTTTTTGAAGAGATGGAGTTTCACCATATTGGCCAGGCTGGTCTCGAACCCCCGACCTCAGGTGATTCACCCGCCTTGGCCTCCCAAAATGCTGGGATGACAGGCATGAGCCATGACGCCCAGCCTATTTTATGTATTTATTTATCATTTCATTTTATTATTTTTTGAAGAGATGGGGTTTCACCATATTGGCCAGGCTGGTCTCAAACCCCCGAACTCAGGTGCTCCACCCGCCTCGGCCTCCCAAAGTGCTGGGATGACAGGCATGAGCCATGACGCCCAGCCTATTTTATGTATTTATTTATCATTTCATTTTATTATTTTTTGAAGAGATGGGGTTTCACCATATTGGCCAGGCTAGTCTCGAACCCCCGACCTCAGGTGATTCACCCGCCTTGGCCTCCCAAAATGCTGGGATGACAGGCATGAGCCGCCGCGCCTGGCCTGAAATTCCTTTACATATTCCACCCGCAACAGCTTCCTGTGACACCACGTTGACTCCCCCCACCCCCATGCCGACAAATTATGAAGCGGCCAGAACAAAAGAATGGAAATCAGGTATCCCTCAGGCTTAGCGCAAGGACGGCACCGCCTAGCACCCCAGCCCTGCTCACCTGGACTCTGAGCCATCCTCTGAGACGAGACGAACTCCCACCTCCTCTCAGAATACAAAAGACCTTATGATGTTCGCTGATTATGAAGAAAAAGATGTTGTTTCATGTCGGTTGGGTTGAAACGTGTACCCCTCCACGTTCACGTCTGCTCAGAAGCTCGACCGGGACCTCATGTGGAAACAGAGCCTTGGCAGGTGTGATGTGTAAACATTTTGCAAAGATTTCGTTAGAATGAAGCAGAGTTGGCCCATGATCCAACATGATACTGTCATTATAAGAGGGGAAAAATGTGGCCGGGCACGGTGGTTCACACCTGTAATCCCAGCACTTTGGGAGGCCGAGGTGGGCGGATCACCTGAGGTCAAGAGTTCGAGGCCAGCCTGGCCAATATAGAAAAACCCCCGTCTCTACTAAAAACACAAATATTAGCTGGCTATGGTGGCTCACGCCTGAAATCTCAGCACTCTGGGAGGCCGAGGTGGGTGGATCACCTGAGGTCGCGAGTTCGAGACCAGTCTGGCCAACATGGTGAAACCCTGTCTCTACTAAAAGTTCAAAAATTAGCCAGGTGTAGTGGCAGGCGCCTGTAATCCCAGCTACTCGGGAGGCTGAGGCAGGAGAATCGCTTGAACCCCAGAGGCAGAGGCTGCAGTGAGCCGAGATCACGCCACTGCACTCCAGCCTGGGCAACAAGAGCAAAATTCCATCTCAAACATAATAAAGAAATTAATTAATTCATTAAAAACATTGCAAATATTTATGAAATGTGAACCGGACACACGTGCCACCTTCCTTTTCTGCTGCATCCAGATAACCTCTGTGCGTAGATTGATGTGCTGCTTTCCAGCTGCTTTTCACACCGGTGCAAGCCCTTTCCCAGACAGCACCATCCTTGCTGTCATGGTCCCTCATCAGTCCCGTTTTCTCCACTGGAAAATGTGCTGGGTTTCCATCTGGGTGGGGACCATCCACACTATTTTTTCACTGTCCCTTGGATGGACGCTTTGCTGTTACCTGGCCGGGTCCTGGTTCGCTCTGCCACCCAGGCTGGAGTGCAGTGGCTTGATCTTGGCTCACCGCAACCTCTGCCTCCCGGGTTCAAGTGATTCTCCTGCCTCAGCCTCCTGAGTAGCTGGGACTACAGGTGTGTACCAAGACGCCCAGTTAATTTTTGTGTTTTTAGTAGAGACGGGGTTTCACCATATTGGCCAGGCTGGTGTTGAACTCCTGACCTCGTGACCCTCCCACCTAGGCTGAGTGCTGAGATTACAGGTGTGAGGCACCGTGCCCGGCCCATTTTCCACTTTTATCCCTTGGAAAAAAAAAAAAAAAAAAACACATGGAAAAGGAATTACTGTGCAACGACTTGAAAGGGTCTCACCATTTTCATGGCATGAGCTTGCCTAATCTGCTGCTGTTCTAAAGCCTGAAGAACATGACTAGAATTATTTTTTTCATCTTTGTGTGTTTGTCCATTTCAGGCTGCTATAAAAAAATACCTCATCCTAGCACTTTGAGAGGCCAAGGTGGGCGGATCACGAGGTCAGGAGATCGAGACCAGCCCGGCCAACACGATGAAACGCTGTCTCTACTAAAAATACAAAAAATTAGCCGGGTATGGTGGCAAGTGCCTGTAATCCCAGCTACTTGGGAGGCTGAGGCAGGAGAATCACTTGAACCCGGGAGGCAGAGGTTGCAGTGATCCGAGATCATACCACTGCACTCCAGCCTGGCGACAGAGCAAGACTCCATCTAAAAACAAAACAAAACAAAAAGTACAGTACCATAGACTGGGTGGCTTATAAACAACTGACATCTTTTGCTCACAGGTCAGGAGGCTGGGAGTCCAAGATCAAGGCGTGGCTTGGACCCACTTCCTGGCTCATAGGCAGTGCCTTCTGGCTGTGTCCTCACCTGGTGGAAGGGGTGAAGGAGCTCTCTGGGATCCCTTTTCTAAGGGCACTAATCACATTCATGGGGTCCCACCCTCACCACGTCATCACCTTCCAGTGGCCCCATCTCCCAACACCATCCTCTTGGGGTTGAGGATTTCAACACAGGAATCATGGTAGGACATGATTCTTCTGTCCACAAACATTTTCCCCACTTTTGCTGGGGCTGGAAACTTCATGTTTCAGGATGGGGTCTTGGGCAGCTTATAAGCAGCCGACCTTTACGTCTCACAGTTCTGGAGGTTGAGTGTTCAGGATCAAGACGTGAGATTCAGTGTCTGGTGGAAACACTACTTCCTGGTTCATAGACAGCACCTTCTGTCTGTATCCTCGCATGGTGGAAGGGACACTGGAGCTCTCTGGGGTCCCTTTTATAGGATAGGAATCCCCTTAATGAGGCTCCAACCTCACGACCTTATCATCTCCCAAAAGCACCACCTCTGAACATCATCACTCAAGAGTGAGGATTGAACATGAATACCTCATCATCTCCCAAAAGCACCACCTCCGAAGGCCATCACTCAAGACAGGATTCAACATGAATACCTCATCATCTCCCAAAAGCACCACCTCCAAAGGCCATCACTCAAGACAGGATTCAACATGAATACCTCATCATCTCCCAAAAGCACCACCTTCAAAGGCCATCTCTCAAGACAGGATTCAACATGAATACCTCATCATCTCCCAAAAGCACCACCTTCAAAGGCCATCACTCAAGACAGGATTCAACATGAATACCTCATCATCTCCCAAAAGCACCACCTCCGAAGGCCATCACTCAAGACAGGATTCAACATGAATACGTCATCATCTCCCAAAAGCACCACCTCCGAAGGCCATCACTCAAGACAGGATTCAACATGAATACCTCATCATCTCCCAAAAGCACCACCTCCGAAGGCCATCACTCAAGACAGGATTCAACATGAATACCTCATCATCTCCCAAAAGCACCACCTCCAAAGGCCATCACTCAAGACAGGATTCAACATGAATACCTCATCATCTCCCAAAAGCACCACCTCCAAAGGCCATCACTCAAGAGTAAGGATTGAACATGAATACCTCATCATCTCCCAGAAGCACCACCTCCTAACACCATCTCTCTCTCGAGAGGATTCGACATGAACTTGGGTGAACACAGACGTGAAAACCATTGTACCTTGCCCTTGTGGAGTGGTCCACATCAGAGTCTCTCTCCCTGTGCACCCCACCTGAAGCTCCCACCATGGACTCACCCCAGCCCAGGGATGTGCTGTCCTGGGCACTGAGTAATGTCCCTAATATGTATGAGCCTGAGGTTTAGGGCGCATGTCCCACTGACTGCTGGAAGCTGCCCACTGAAGAGTCTAGTCCCAAGCCAAAATCATCTATATGAAC
The DNA here is from genome assembly GCF_007565055.1 of Rhinopithecus roxellana. Classification (NCBI taxonomy): domain Eukaryota; kingdom Metazoa; phylum Chordata; class Mammalia; order Primates; family Cercopithecidae; genus Rhinopithecus; species Rhinopithecus roxellana. The sequence continues at coordinate 6,215,452 of NC_044570.1, forward strand.
CCATATGTATCTATGTCTTATCTACGTAAGTGTGTATCATGTATACATATATGCATATGCATCATATACACACATGTGTGTCATATACACATATATGTGTTATATACTTACATGCATGGGTGTTATATGTACACATGTGTGTTATATAGACATAACTATATATTATATAGCTATATATTATACATTATCCATTATATATGTAACTATATTATATAACTATATTATACATTATCCATTATATATGTAACTTTATATTATATAACTATATATTATACATTATCCATTATACATGTAACTATGTATGTTATACAGTGTTAGACATACATAATATTATTTCTATTGTAGATAATGGAATTTAAAATAGACTATATGTATATCTGTATGTAAAGTGGGAAAATTCTATCTTTCCTATGAAATTGCACTATTATATAATTTTTTATTTTTTTCAGACAGAGTCTTGCTCTGTCGCCCAGGCTGGAGTGTAGTGGCGCAATCTTGGCTCACTGCAACCTCCGCCTCCTGGGTTCAAGTGATTCTCCTGCCTTAGCCTCCGGAGTAGCTGGGATTACTGGTGGCCGCCATCACGCCTGGCTCGTTTTTGTATTTTCAGTAAAGACAGGGTTTCACCATGTTGGCCAGGCTGGTCTGGAATTCCTGACCTTATGATCCACCTGCCTCGGCCTCCCAAAGTGCTGGGATGACAGGCGTGAGCCACCGCACCTGGACCACTATTATATATTCTATCATCTCGTCAAGTATATATATATAATGTATTATGTGTATAATATATATTATATATACTATTATGCATATGTAACTATTGTAGACAATATAATATATTAAAAAATACACATACATCTATATTGCAAACTGGGAAAACCTTATATTTTCTACAAATTGCACTATTGGATATTTAAACATATACCATATCATACTTTATACATAACACATATTATAATGTGTAATACGGTTACTATCCTGGAGGACAGAATATGTGTACATCTATATGCAAGGTGGGAAAATCTAATTTTTTTCTACAAAGCTGTACTATGCCGTGTATAATATATATAATAAAACATATATAGGCTGGGGGCAGTGGCTCATGCCTGTCATCCCAGCACTTTGGGAGGCCGAGGAGGGTGGATCACGAGGTCAGGAGATTGAGACCATCCTGACTAACACGGTGAAACCCCATCTCTACTAAAAAAAAAATTAGCCGGGCGTGATGGCAGGTGCCTGTAGTCCCAGCTACTCGGGAGGCTGAGGTAGGAGAATTGCTTAAACCCGGGAGGTGGAGGTTGCATGCAGTCAGCAAAGATCATGTCACTGCTCTGCAGCCTGGGTGACAGAGTGAGACTCCTGCAAAAAAAATATATATATATACATATATATGTATCTTTTATATATAAAAATATATATCTTTATATATAATATATATCTTTTATATATATCTTATATACATATTTTATATATCTTTTATCTATAAATATATATCTTTTAATATATCTTTTATATATCATATATAAGATATATTTATATCTTTTATATATCATATATAAGATATATAAGTCATATAAGATATATATCTAAATATAAGATTATTTATATATTTATATATCTTATACATGTCTTATATATAAGATATATTTATATATCTTATACATGTCATATATATTTATATATCTTATACATGTCATATATATTTATATATCTTATACATGTCTTATATATAAGATATATTTATATATCTTATACATGTCTTATATATGAGATATTTATACATCTTATGCATGTCTTACATATAAGATATATTTATACATCTTATACATGTCTTATATATAAGATATATTTGTATATCTTACACGTGTCATATATAAGATATATTTGTATATCTTATATATGTCTTATGTATATATTTTTTAACAATGGCACGATTACATATTGTGCCTCTTATAGGTGTCATAAAGTACATATAACACAAAGCATGACAAGAGGCTGCATTTTGTATAACAGCACGCTGCAGCATGCCATGTCTGAAACAGTCTGCCCCCCATCCGGCTAACCCTCCTTCTAGCCCGTGTTTTCTTTCTCACTGAGTCTCAGGGGATGGCGGCCCCCCCGAGACGCAGAGCTGAGCAGCTTGGCGCAACCACCGGGCAACCCTATAGAAACAGCCCTTCTGTCTCCACAGGCTTCAGGGCGTCCCAGCGAGATTTGAAAGCTGCGCTGGACAGGGACGGGATCAGATTACAAATGGGCTTTGCAGGGCAGCAGGCCACAGGCCACTGAAAATCGATTCTTCTTGGCTGGCCTGTATTGATCTATTTACAAAGTGGACCTGGGCGGTCTCGCTTGCAGCCAAGCTGCTGAAGCCGCGTCCAAACTGGAGGCTCCTCACTGACTCCTGAGGGCAACCCCAACCCACGGGGAGGGGGAGTTAAGGTGCACGACACCTGCCTAGCTCAGCAGTTCTCAAACTCTCTGTATTTCACTACCCCTTGCTGATACCTTAGGACTCCTGTTACCCAGCCAACACCTGCCATCAAATAAACATGGGTCTCTGGGGGTGGGTTCTAGCCTCAGTATTTTCTAAAAGCTCCCATAAAATGCCTTTCTACAGCCAGCATTCAGAGCCACTGCTTAGGAGTAACTCACCACAGGTCACAGATGCTTGCTAACAGCAGCCATCGACAGCAAACAACTCCAAATAAAACACAATAAAATGGCACCAACCCGTGAAAACGTTTGCATCCTACCAGAAGAGAAAGCCAAAAGTTAGTGCTGCTGTGAATATTCGTGTGCGTGTGTCTCTATGCTAGAGCAATTTATTTATTTATTTATCATTATTATTATTGAGACCAAGTCTCACTATGTCACCCAGGCTGGAACGCAGTGGCAGGATTTCAGCTCACGGCAACCTCTGCCTCCTGGGTTCAAGTGATTCTCGTGCCTCAGCCTCCCAAGTAGCTGGGACTACAGGCATGAGCCACCACGCCTGGCTAAGTTTTGTATTTGTAGTAGAGATGGGGTTTCACCATGTTGGCCAGGCTGCTCTCAAACTCCTGACCTCAGGTGATCCGCCCGCTTCGGCCTCCCAAAGTGTTGGGATTAGAGGTGTGAGCCACCATGCCTGATTAATTTTTGTATTTTTAGTAGAGATGGGGTTTCACCATGTTGGCCGGGATGGTCTCGAACTCCTGACCTCAGGTGATCCACCTGCCTCAGTCTCCCAAAGTGTTGGGATTACTGGCATGAGCCACCATGCCCAGCTAATTTTTGTATTTTTAGTACAGACAGCGTTTCACCATATTGGTCAGGCCAGTCTCGATCTCCTGACTTTGTGATCCACCTGCCTCAGCCTCCCAAAGTGCTGAGATGACAGGCGTGAGCCACCGTGGCCGGCCATTTATGCTAGAACAATTGATATTCCTTCGGGTATACATCCAATCATGGGATGGCTGGGTCAAATGGTAATTCTGTTTTTAGTGCTTTGAGGAGTTGCCATAATGCTTTCCACAATGGTTGAACTAATTTATATTCCCACCAGCAGCGTATATGCGTTCCCTTTTCTCTGCAACCTCATCAGCATCTGCTGTTTTTTGGTTTTGCAGTAATAGGCATTCTGACTGGCGTGAGATCGTATCTCATTGTGGTTTTGATTTGCATTTCTCTAATGATTAGTGATGTTGAGCACTTTTCTCATATGACTCTTGACCATACGTATGTCTTCTTTTCAAAACTGCCTGTTCACGTCACCGTTCACAACAGCAAAAAGATGAAATCAACATCAATGCTCACTAGTGATAAACCAGATAAAGAAAATGTGGTAGCTATACACCGTGGAATACTATGCAGCCATAAAAAAGAATGAGATGACCATGCACAGTGGCTCACGCCTGTCATCCCAGCACTTTGGGAGGCCGAGGGGGGTGGATCACCTGAGGTCTGGAGTTCAAGACCAGCCTGTCCAACATGGAGAAACCCTGTCTCTACTAAAAATACAAAAGTAGCCAGGCATGGTGGTGCAAGCCTGTAATCCCAGCTACTCCGGAGGCTGAGGCAGGAGAATCGCTTGAACCCGGGAGGCAGAGGTTGCGGTGAGCTGAGATCGTGCCATTGCACTCCAGCCTGGGCAACAAGAGTGAAACTCTGTCTCAAAAAAAAAAAAAAAAAAAGAAAAGAAAAAGAAAAAAAAGAACGAGATCATGTCCTCTGCAAGGATGTGGCTGGAGCTGGAGGCTATTTCCTCAGCAAACGAACACAGGAGCAGAAAATGAAATATGACCTGTTCTCACTGACAAGTGGGAGCTAAACATTCAGAAGACATGAAAACAAAGAGAGAAAAAAAAGACAGTGGGGTCTACTTGAGGGTAAAAGGTGATCTTCTTCTTTTTTTTTTTTTTTTAGATGGTGTCTCGCTCTGTCACCCAGGCTGGAAGGCAGTGACTTGATCTCAGCTCACTGTAACCTCCTTCTCCCAGGTTCAAGGGATTCTCCTGCCTCAGCCTCCTGAGTAGCTTGGATTACAGGCACCCACCACCACACTCAGCTAACTTATTTTTTGTATTTTTAGTAGAGATGGGGTTTCACCACGTTGGTCAGGCTGGTCTTGAATTCCGGACCTCAAGCAATCCACACACCTCGGCCTCCCAAAGTGCTAAGATTACAAGCATAAGCCAACACGCCCGGCCAATACTCTTCTTGTAAAGACACAATTCTATCAGGTTACAACCGCACCCTTATGATCACATTTGACCTCAGTTACCTCCTCACAGACCCTGTCTGCAAATACAGTCATAATGGGGGAGTCAGGGTTTCAACCTGTGTATCTGAGTGGTGGTGGTGGTGGGCTGAATCCAGTCCATAAAAAGAGATGGAAAGGGGCCCAGCTTATAGAGAAAGCACCTGGTGTTTGCAAACGCCAAGCCAGATCCATGGTTCCTGAGCTGTTCTACACACTAACTCATCAGAATCGACTCTGGGGTCGGGCACGGTGGCTCACGCCTGTCATCCCAGCACTTTGGGAGGCTGAAGGGGTGGATCACCTGAGGTCAGGAGTTTAAGACCAGCCTGGCCAACATGGTGAAACCCCATCTCTACTAAGAATACAAAAAATTAGTTGGGTGTGGTGGCAGGCACCTGTCATCCCAGCTACTCGGGAGGGTGAGACAGGAGAATCGCTTGAACCCGGGAGGTGGAAGTTGCAGTGAGCCAAGATTGTGTCACTGCACTCCAACCTGGGTGACAGAGTGAGACTCCGTCTCAAAAAAAAAAAAAAAAAAAAAAAAAAATCAAATAAATAAAAAATTGAACAGCAAGGCGTGCATGGAAAGACAACTCACTATCTAATTTTCTGCTGAGTTCCTAAGACCTGAAATCAGCTCTGACATTCCTGCCCGTAGATTCTGAGCAGTCTCTGAAAACACACGCCTGAGAAATCCAGTCTTTGACCAGTAAGAAACATCTGCCAAGGTCTGCGTATGGAGCGCGACCCTGGTAAGTTGAGACTAAATTGTGGTCACTGAAGAGCAAGTGTCATTAACAAATCACAGAGCAATCAGCGAGCAGAAATGACAAAATCACGACTGGAACCTGAAGGATAGAAGTTTCTTCCTGCAGGTTCACAAAGTGGACATTCCAGCGGAAATGTTTATCTTGGGCTGTGGCGGTTTGAGTTAGGAAAGAGGGGGGTGTCCAGAGATGGTGTCCAGAGACCCTGAGTGAAAGGACATCCATTGGGATTCATTCATTCTCATTGCTGATGAGAGCTCAGGGGGGTGATCCTGGGGACACTATAGTAAATGATAGATGATAGACAGATGGAAAGGATGGATGGATGGATGGAGAGATAGATAGATAGATAGATAGACAGATACATAGATAGATACATAGATACATAGACAGATACATAGACAGATAATAGATGATACATACATGATAAATCTACAGATAATAGCTAGATGCAGATGAGAGATACATAGATGATAGATGATAGACAGATAATAGATGATAGATAGACGATGGATCAATAGATAATAGATAATACACAGATGGAGATGAGAGATACATAGATAATAGATAGATAGATCTATGTACCATAATAAATGATAGATCAATAGATAGATAATAGATAGATGGAGATAAGAGATACATAGACAGTTGATTGATAGACAGATGATAGATGATAGCTCGATAGATAATAGATGGAGATGAGAGATACATAGATAGATAATAGATAGATAGATAGACAGAGATAGAATAAATAGAGATGATAGATGGAAAAGATAGATAGATAGATAATAGATGATAGACCGATGATAGATTGATAGATATAGATAGATGGAGATGAGAGATAGATAGATAGGTAGATAATAGATGATAGATCAATAGATAATAGATGGAGATAAGAGATACATAGACAGATGATTGACAGATAACAGATGATAGATCGATAGATAATAGATGGAGAGGAGAGATAAATAGATAATACGTAGATAGAATAAATAGAGATGATAGATGGAAAGGATAGATAGTAGATGACAGATCAATGACAGATCAATAGGTAATAGATAGATGGAGATGAGAGATAGATAGATAGATAGATAGATAGATAGATAGATAATGATAGATAGAGATGATAGATAAATAGAGATGACAGATAGATGATAGTCAGATAGGCAGAACAGAAATTTATCCTCTCCCAGTCCTGCAGACCACAAGTCTGAACTGAATGCGTCTCAGGGCTGAGCTCCCTCTGGAAGTTCTAGGGGAGGATCCTTCCTGCCTCTCTCAGCTCCTGGGGGTGGCAGGCATCCATGGGCTTGTGGTCACATCACTCCAGTCTCTGCCTCCGTGTCCATGTGGCCTCCTCGTCTGTGCCATCTGTGTCTCCTCTTCTGTCTTTTGTGAGGACACCTCTCACTGGACTTAAGGTCCATGCGACTCCAATACAATCTCATGTTAACTCATCACTTCTGCAAAAATCTTATTTCCGAGTAAGTTCACATTCTGAGATTCCCATCAGATGGATTTGGGACACATTCTTCAAAGCAGCCCACTCAGGTAACAGCATGATTATTCCGCAGGATTATCTAGAGTTGATAGACCAAGCGGCAGGTAAGAGGCAGAAAGACCAGGAAAAAATGGCTTCAGAAGTCAAGCAGAGGGTGTGTGGTGGAGGGCTGAGACCTCACTGGGCACCCTGGAGGTCATAATGTACTCACCTCTGGGATACACGCTGAGGGCAGAACCATGAGGATTTCCTGATAAAAGGCTATCCAAACAGCCTTGAGACACCAAGAATATGTTCAGACATTGCCAAATGTGCCCTAGGGCAAAACATCATACCTGGTTGCTAGCAACTGCCATAGATAGATATATAATAGATAGGTAATAGGGAGCGAGCAAGGGAGAGAGAGAGAGAGCAAGAGTGAGAGCTGAAGATAGAGAGAGAGAGAATACTTAGGTAAATAGAAGATAGATAGATAGATAGATAGATAGATAGATAGATAGATAGATAGATAGATAGATAGATGCTAAGGAGGTAGGTATACAGATATGTAGATAGATCAATAGATGATAGATAGATAGATAGATGATAGATGCTAAGGAGGTAGGTATATAGACATGTAGATAGATCAATAGATGATAGATGCTAAGTAGATAGGTAGATAGATATGAAGATAGATCAATAGATGATAGATAGATAGATAGATAGATAGATACATAGATAGATAGATGCTAAGGAGGTAGCTATATAAATATGTAGACAGATCAACCAATGATAGACGCTAAGTAGATAGATATGTAGATCAATAGATGATAGATGCATAGATAGATAGATGCTAAGTAGGTAGGTAGATATATAGATAGATCAATAGATGATTGATAGATGCTAAGTAGATAGGTAGATATGTAGATAGATAACACACAATAGTTGCTAACTAGGTAGGTAGATAGATGTATAGATACATCAATAGATGATAGATAGAGATGATAGATAGATAGATAGATAGATAGATAGATAGATAGATAGATAGATGCTGAGTAGGTAGGTAGATATATAGGTAGGTCAATAGATGACAGATAGATGCTAAATAGATAGATATGTAAATCAATAGATGATAGATAGATAGATATGTAGACAGATAACAGATGATAGATAGTTGCTAACTAGGTAGGTAGATAGATGTATAGATAGATCAATAGATGATAGATAGAGATGATAGATAGATAGATACATAGATACATAGATGCTGAGTAGGTAGGTAGATAGATATACAGATAGGTCAATAGATGACAGATAGACGCTAAATAGGTAGATAGATATGTAGATCAATAGATGATTGATAGATAGATAGATGCTAAGTAGATAAGAAGATAGATATGTAGACAGATAACAGGTGATAGATAGTTGCTAACTAGGTAGGTAGATAGATGTGTAGATAGATCAATAGATGATAGATACATAGATACACAGATGGCGAGTACGTAGGTAGGTAGATATGTAGAGAGATAAATAGATGATAGATAGATGCTAAGTAGGTAGATAGATAGATGTGTAGATAGATCAATAGATGATGGAGAGGGATAATAGATGTTGGATAGATCAATGCACAGATGATAGAAAAATAAATAGACAGACACGACAGACAGATGATAGATGAGATACACAGATGATAGAAAAAAAGATCGATACACAGAATGATATAGATGATGGATAGATACGTGATAATAAATGGTATATAGATATAGGTAAATGTTAGATAATAGATGATACATAGAAGATACATAGATATTAATAGATAGATGAACAGATAGAATAATAAAAATGACAGATGAAAGAGAGAGAGAATATGTAGACAGACTGAGTCTCTCATGCTAAAGAAGGTTTTCTCAGCCTCAGCAGTATTGATGTTTAAAACCAGATTGTTCTCGCCGGGCCTGGTGGCTCGCACCTGTAATCCCAGCACTTTGGGAGGCCGAGGCAAGTGGATCACCTGAGGTCAGGAGTTCAAGACCAGCCTGGCCGACATGGTGAAACCCCGTCTCTATGTAAAATACAAAAATTAGCCAGGCGTGGTGGTGGGTGCCTGTCATCCCAGCTACTTGGGAGATTGAGTCAGGAGAATTGCTTGAACCCGGGAGGCGGAGGTTACAGTGAGCCGAGATTGCGCCACTACACTCCAGACTGGGTGACAGAGCAAGACTCTATTTCAAAAAAACACAAACAAACAAACAAAACAAACAAACAGAAAAAAAACAAATAAACAAAAAACCCAGGAGATGATGATGATGATGATGATGATGATGATGATGATGATTTTGAGAGGGAGTTTCACTCTTGTCACCCAGGCTGGAGTGCAGTGACGTGTTCTCGGCTCGCTGCAACCTCCGCCTCTCAGGTTCAAGCGATTCCGCCATCTCAGCCTCCTGAGTAGCTGGGATGACAGGCACCCACTACCACGTCTGGCTGATTTTTTTTGTATTTTCAGTAGAGACAGGGTTTCACCATGTTGGCCATGCTGGTCTCGAACTCCTGACCTCAGGTGATCCACCCGCCTTGGCCTCCCAAAGTGCTGGAATGACAGGCGTGAGCCACCATACCCGGCCTGTGATAACTGATCTTAAAGACAGAACATCCAAGACCAGTTTCTCCTTGTAATCTCTTCAGTGGCACCTCGCCAAGACAAATAGCCTGAGACTCGTCTTTCTGAGAAAGATGAAGTGCGAGCAGCAGAAATTGATTTTATTAGCTCAGGGAAGCAGAATGTGTGATACTCTGGGACTGGTAAGAGATGAGAACTAGCAGTGTCTGTAAACGCAAAGGAACATTTCAAAGATGTCTCAAACTCACAGAGTGATGATTACTTTCTTCTTCCTGGAACATCTGAGCCCTGCTCAAAGGTTCTGGCAGGAGGCTAAATCAACAGGGGTACTCAGAGAACATTAAGTAGATTTCAGACACTGGAGCATGGGTGTCAGTCATGAGCCCACACCAAAAATAAAATTAAAAAGCATTTGATGCAGTGTGCCAAGGGGAAGATACGTCGGAATGGAACCGTGGAAAACGCGTTTATTTTTTTTCCTGGGAGGATGGCAGACACTCAAAGCCTTTCTCTCCGGGCTGAGACGTCATGGTCCTTTGTTTGGCCTGGAACTGCAAGTTATCCCTCGAGATTATATTTATAAACACACCAAATGGCGTCAGAGAGAAACATGGAAATCTCCCAGTTTTTATCTGACCTGAAAGGGGGTTGTTCTCCCTTTTTAAGCCTGTTCTCTGGGTTCCGTGGGGTCCTGGCTCATTGGAAGGTCTTGGGATCCCGTGGGGGTTCTGGGTTTGAAATAGGCCCAGCTCAACTCACTGCTCCATTATATATCGAATAAGGGAACTGAATGTGTCATTAAATACTCCCAAAGAAAACTCTAAGCCCAAACAGCTGTACAGGTAAATTCTACCAATTATCCAAGAAGAAAACCTTCAGTTCTCTACAAATGCTTCCAGAAAATAAGAGGCATATACTTCTCAGCACATTCTATTAAAGACTTTCTGCATATTTGCTCATGAGGGATCTTTGCCATTCATTTTAGAGTCTAACAACGTCTTTGTCTGGTGTTAGTATCCGGGTAATGCTGGGTTCACAAGACGTTAGCAGATCAAAACCACCAGTACAAAAAGAATAGTATGGGCCGGGTGCGGTGGCTCACGTCTGTCATCCCAGCACTGTGGGAGGCCGAGACGGGTGGATCACGAGGTCAAGAGATGGACACCATCCTGGCCAACATGGTGAAACCCCGTCTCTACTAAAAATACAAACATTACCAGGTGTGGTGGTGCCTGTCATCCCAGCTACTCGGGAGGCTGAGGCAGGAAAATGGCTTGAACCCGGGAGGCGGAGGTTGCAGTGAGCTGAGATCACGCCACTGCACTCCAGCCTGGCGACAGAGGGAGACCCTGCCTCAAAAATACAAAAGAAGGGAAAGGGAGGGGATGTGAGGGGAGGGGAGGAATGTTTCATGACCAAGGGTTGGGGCAGGAAAGAATCTATCCCAGACATGTGGGTTGGTTCAACCTTTGAAACAGATCAAGGTAACTCACCATGACAACAGAATAAAGAATTAAAAGCATATGATTATAGTACATGCCAAAAGACACTTGACAAATGTACACATTCATTTATGTTAAAAAATAACATATATATATATTTCTTAAAGTAGGAATAGAGACAATTTCTTCCACCTTATAAAGCGCATGACAAACTGATAGCTATCGATTGTACTTAGCAGGAAAAGGCTAAACACCTTCCTGCTGAGATCAGGAGCATGGCAAAATGTCCTCTCCCCCACAAAATCAAATTGTAGGACCTCCTCGTGCAATTTAAAGAGAAAAGCAAAGAAAATGCCTACATATTGGCAAGGAGGAACTAAAACTCTTTTTTATTTAAGAAAGTGCTTATGCAATAGAAACTATATGAAAAATAGTTCAACCATTGTAGAAGACAGTGTGGCAATTCCTCAAGGATTTAGAACCAGAAATACCATTTGACCCAGCAATCCTGTTACTGGGTATATACCCAAAGGATTATAAATCATTCTACTATAAACACACATGCACACGTATGTTTATTGCAGAAGTATTTACAACAGCAACGACTTGGAACCAACCCAAATGCCCAGCAGTGATAGACTGGATGAAGAACGTGTGGCACATATACACCATGGAATACTATGCAGCCATAAAAAAGAATGAGTTCATGTCCTTTGCAGAGACACGGATGACGCTGGAAGTCATCCTCCTCAGCAAACTAACACAGGAGCAGAAAACCAAACACCACATGTTCTCACTCATCAGTGGGATTTGAACAATGAGAACACATGGACACAGGGAGGGGAACATCCCACACCGGGGCCTGTCAAGGGTGGGGGTAAGGGGAGGGAGAGCATTAGGACAAATACCTAATGCACGCAGGGCTTAAAACCTAGATGACGGGTTGACAGGTGCAGCAAACCACCATGGTACACATATAGCTATGTAACAAACCTGCACATTCTGCACATGTATCATAGAACTTAAAGTAAAATAAAAATAAAGAGAAAGAGACTTTCTAACTAGGCTACTGGTTTAAAAAAAAAAGATAAAGCAAAGGTCCAGATATTGAGCTGGACGTTTTAGACAAGCAAGCATTCTTTGGATTTTAGAGCCTCCAGGGCTGAAAGAATAACTTAGCTTGCATACGGGCAGCCTCCACTGGACATACGCGTTCACAGAATGGGATTTGGATAGAAAGCAATGATCTCATAATGTCACAGAAGAGGAACTTTCAATACACCTGCAAATCAATGAACCCGGTGACGTGACCATTCGCCGCAAAACTGTGATTAAGAACATTAGAATGTCTCCACTGCTCTTTCAAACACCTTGGAAAGTATTAAGGCAGAGAGGCAATAAGAATCTGTTTAATCCGTCCATGAAAAGCTTTGGAAAGCCGGTTTTGAAGGATAATAGGGAAGAGACACCAGGTGCTCCAAGCAAGAACCTTCTTAAATGGAAAATAACTGGCATTATGCACCACGGTGAATCAGTCAGGTGTTTGAGATCCTTTAAAGGTTCACATAAAACGGTTATTTCTTTTTCGCTTCCGAGGAGATACTCTAACTGCAATGTCAGGTTGCTGGGCTACTCATAGTGACAGATGCGTGAGTCTGTTTATTAGGTGCCTGATGGAGTGTGTGAAATCCTTGCTCTTTTCACATTTTTTAAACAGAAATTGGCCACTGGAGGACTTCAGTCAAAAATTTCCACATGGCTTCAGATTTGTTTCATTTTAAAATCTGAAACCGTATATTTCTTAGATAGAGAGAAAATGTAGGTAGGTGACAGGCAGCAATTAACTTCAATCTGACATGTTTTATACACAATTATGAGATAAATAGAATAAATGTAGTATATACATACACAGATACACATATACATATATACACACATACACATACACACATACATCTATACATGTACATATATACACACATACATATATACACGTATATACATATACATATATACACATATATATACACACAGAGACATGCATATACATACATATACACACATGCATATACATATATACATACATACATATACACACATATATACACACATAAATATACACATATACACACATATACATATATAGACATATATACATATATACACATGCATATATGCACATACACATGTATACATATAAATATACATATATACATATACACACATACATATATACACGCACATATATACACATATACATATATACGCACATAGACATATACATATATACACATACATATATACACATATATACACAGAGACATATATGCATATATACACATATACACACGTACATATGCATATATACACACATAGACACATATATACACATAAATATATACATATACACACATACACATATACACATATATACATATATACACACATATATACATCTATACACCTGCATATATGCACATACACATATATACATATATACACACATATTTATACACATAAATATATAAATATACATATACACACATACATATATACATGCATACATATATAAATATATACACACATACATGTGTATATACACACACACTCACACACAGAGTTGGTTGTTTGTATCTGTGGCTTCCAAATGCATGGATTCAACCAACCACAGATGAAAAAGATTTGGAAAACCATGTGTCTGTACTGAACATGTACAGAATTTTAAAATCATTATTCCCTGAACAATATGGTATAGTAACTATTTACATAGCACTTACATTGTATTAAGTATTATACGTAATATAGAGGCAATTGAAGGTATTTGGAAGGATGTGCATGGGTAATATGAAAATACTACACCATTTTATATCAGGCACATACATGAATTTTACTATTATCTGCTGAGTGTCCTGGAACCAATCTCCCACAGATAACAAGGGATGACTGTATATAAATGAGTTAGAGATAGAGAAAGATGAGAGAGAAAAATAAATAGCTAAGATACCTGGATAGAGCGATACAGAGATGAAAGGATTGATTGACTGATGATAGATATATGGACTATATGGATATATAGTCAAGGACTTCTAGGTGCTCAACAAATGGCCCGTCTTCTGCAGTAAATCAGTAGGACCTGCCCAGTCAATAGACCACCACCCAGGCCACCTGCAATGGTCATCAGTGAAACCTCAGGTTGAACAGATCACCCCCAGGCCACCTGCAATGGTCACCAGTGAGCCCCTGGGGTCAACAGACCATCTCCAAGACCACCAGCAATGCCCGTCAGTGAGTCCCCAAGGTCAACACTCCACCTCCCAGGCCACCTGCAATGGCTGTCAGTGAGCCCCCAGAGTCAACAGACCACCTCCCAAGTCACCTGCAATGGTCACCACTGAGTCCCCAGGGTCAACAGACCATCTCCCAGGCCACCTGCAATGGCCGTCATTGAGCCCCTGAGGTCAACAGACCACCTCCCAAGTCACCTGCAATGGCCATCAGTGAGCCTCCAGAGTCAATAGACCACCTCCCAAGTCACCTGCAATGGTCACCACTGAGTCCCCAGGGTCAACAGACCAGCTCCCAGGCCACCTGCAATGGCCGTCATTGAGCCCCCGAGGTCAACAGACCACCTCCCAAGTCACCTGCAATGGTCACCACTGAGTCCCCAGGGTGAACAGACCACCTCTCAAGTCACCTGCAATGGCCATCAGTGAGCCCCCAGAGTCAACAGACCACCTCCCAAGTCACCTGCAATGGCTATCAGTGAGCCCCCAGAGTCAACAGACCACCTCCCAAGTCACCTGCAATGGTCACCACTGAGTCCCCAGGGTCAACAGACCATCTCCCAGGCCACCTGCAATGGCCGTCATTGAGCCCCCGAGGTCAACAGACCACCTCCCAAGTCACCTGCAATGGCCATCAGTGAGCCCCCAGAGTCAACAGACCACCTCCCAAGTCACCTGCAATGGTCACCACTGAGTCCCCAGGGTCAACAGACCATCTCCCAGGCCACCTGCAATGGCCGTCATTGAGCCCCCGAGGTCAACAGACCACCTGCAGTGGTCATTAGTGAGCCCCTGGGGTCAACAGGTTACCTCCAAGGTCACCAGCAACGGTGGTCAGTGGGTCCCCCAACTCAGCAGGCCACCTGTGATGATGGTCAGTGAATCCCTGGGGCCAACAGAATACCTCCCAGGCCACTTGTGATAACCGTTAGTGGGCCACACCAGGTCCTTAGCAGACCATGGCCCAGGCCTCACTGTCCTGGCTTTTCACGGGACTAGTGTGTCCATGGTGTCTCTCTCATACACACACAAAACACACAACATAAAACATGTACGTGCACACACACACACACACACCCCATCCCTTATTCAATGCTCATGTTCATTATACAACTTACGTGAGAAGAAAATTTGTATTTGTTCCTGAAAACAGAAGACAGTTTGAGACTGTGTTTTAGAGGTATGCCTGCAGAACTCGCTGTTGACATAAATCCAGCAGCATCTGCCCAGCTGGTGGGGAATACTGGACACAGGACCCTGAGCCTCAGGGCATGGAAGATCAGCACGCCATCAATAAAGATCTCTGGGACCAGGGATTGGAGGACTATGCACTCTGCCAATCAATTCAATTAAGCTACTGAGGCTTCCCTGGTCAGTAATTAATCAGATCGCTGCCCAGGCCTGGGGATCCCATCATCACTGCTGTTTGATTTCATTCTCTGTACACGTGCTTGGAATGAAAGTCAGTTGAGCTACAAAACAGCTCTGTAAATCCTCAATGCTGAGAAGTCCTGGCCCAAGCAGCCACCCTGTGGAGGAAATTCTTTCCGCTCCATGCACAAAACATTCCCAATGTCCCAACAGTTGGGCTGGCTCAATGATTTTACAGCTCTGTAGTCTGTGCTTTCTCCCTCCCTCCCTGAGCTTGTAATGATGGTTCACACTTTATTTCTCCCTGTGCTATACCGAGGGTCCCAGCTGGAAATTATGTGCTCGATCAAAAGATTAAAACATAGATCAGAACGCTCAGTCCCTTGGTTGAGAGCCTGATGACCTCAGATCTTGCCTCCTTTGTGGGTGAAGGGGGCTCCCTGTGATGAGGGGAGATTTCAGGGGCCACTGTCTTTTTGTGTGTTGCTGTAACAAAATACTATAGACGGGGTGACTTTTGAACACCAGATGTTTATTGCTCACATTTCTGGAAGCTGGATGTCCAACATCAAGACGCAGAAGATCCAGTGTCTGGTAAGAACCCAGTTCCTGGTTCATAGATGCCGCCTTCTTGCTGTGTCCTTGCACGGTAGAAGGAACAAAAGGAGCTCTCTGGGGTCCCTCTGATAAGAGCACTCATCCTGTCCATGGAACCTCTGTTCTCTTGACCTCATCACTTTCCAAAGCTTCCACCTCTTATTACTATCACCTTGAGTATTAGGTTTCCTCATATGAACTTTGGGGACACAGACACGTTCAGAACATAGCACCAAGGTTCAAACAAAAATATGTACCTGATTATTCATAGCAGCATTCTTCCCAATCACCAACAGGTAAATACAACCCAAATGTTCATCCAGAGGTGAATGGAGAAACAAAATGCCGTCTACCCATACGGTGGAATATGATACAGCCATCAAATACAATACAATGAAATCCAGACACACACTACCACGTAAGTATATCTTGAGAACATTATGCTCAGTAAATGAAGCCAGATATAAATAAGCCACACCTTGTGTTCTTCCATTTATGTGAAATGTCCCCAGAAGGAATGAATCCCTAGAGACAGAGAGTAAATTAGGGGTTTCCATGGGCTGGGAAAAGGAGGAATGAGGAGTGAGTGCTTAATAGGTCTCCATTTACGGTGATAAGAATGTTCTGGAAGGAGATGGAGGTAATGGCTATACAGCATGGGGAATATTCTGAATGTCACTAGCGGTCAATGATATGTTATATGTATTTTGCCATAATTAAAATGTAAAGAAGCCTGGGTGCGGTGGCTCACACCTGTAATCCCAGCACTTTGGGAGGTGGAGGTCAGTGGATCAACTGAGGTCAGGAGTTTGAGACCAGCCAGGGCAACATGGTGAAATCCCATCTCTGCTGAAATACAAAATGAGCCTGGTGTGGTTGTGGGCGCCTGTAATCCCAGGTACTTGGGAGGCTGAGGCAGGAGAATCACATGAACCCAGGAGGCAGAGGTTGCAGTGAGCCGAGATTGAATCATTGGACTCCAGTTTGGACAACAGAGCAGGACTCTATCTCAAAAAAACAAAGGGAAAGACAATTTTAATTCCCAGCTCACAGTGCCTGAGATAAGGTATAGGACAGAACAGGGTCATCATAAGCAAGGCTTGCTCTTTGTGAGGGAAGCCTGAGAGAAATTTCACTTGCTATGTATTGTTTAAGAGGCTGTTTTAGTATCAAACGCTGTGCATTACAGCACATAAGGATCTTTTGCAGCTTTCCTGAAGCTTCCATTTGGAAAATCATGCTTAACTCTACGCCTGGTCTTCTTGGCAAGTCAACTCAAAGGGACATCCCGGTACACATCACCTCCTAGTGGCAACGGAGACTAATTGCAGGAATACACCTACATTCAGATCCTCATTCAAGACTGCCCTGCCAACCCAGAACCCAGCCCTGAAAAATCAGAACGAGCATCTTTGAAGTGGGAGTGGGATGGGAGGTGATTAGAAGAGGAGAGGTGTTTTTTTTTTTTTTGTTTGAGACAGAGTTTTTTCCTTTTTGTTGCCCAGGCTGGAGTGCAATGGCACAATCTCAGCTCACTGCAACCTCCACCTCCCAGGTTCAAGTGATTCTCCTGCCTCAGCCTCTCAAGTAGCTGGGATTACAGGCATGAGCCACCACGCCCGGTTAATTTTTTATATTTAGTAAAGATGGGGATTCACCATGTTGGCCGGGTTGGTCTTGAACTCCTGACCTCAGGTGATCCACCTGCCTCAGCTTCCCAAAGTGCTGGGATGACAGGCGTGAGCCACCGCACCTGGTCGAGGAGAGGCATTTCTAAACTTGAGGCATTGCTTTACATTTGAAAACAAACATTTAAAAATAATTGCCCAGTGGATGAATTATTAGTGGATCAATTATTATTACATCTATCCATTTGAAACATGCCTGATGTCTAAAGAAGACCCAAGTTCCTTTACCAGGTAGGATCCAAAGTTTGCTTCCATTGCAAGAAAAAGAAAATAACTACATCAAGTCAAATGGAAGGGGTTTCGCCCCAAGTAGTAACACAGTCTCATTCGGTATGCATGCCACGAATCCAGGCTCTTAACCTTGTGCTATACTTTGGGGAAAGAATGAGATAAACTTATTCTTTTTTCAGCCAAATACCAAGAAAGAATGAAGATCTCAGGAATTTCAATGAGACTAAGTTGCCTAGCTAGCTGTTTTTATGTAAATGAGGATAATGATGACTATGATGATGCTTTCGGAACTAGAATAAAGCTCTTATCTTATGAAAACAGATATTTTCAGATTTTTTTCAGTCACTTTCTTTTTATAATCCCTTCCTCACTTTTCTTCTTTTGCTTTCAGTAAACAAACAGAGCAGAAAACATAAACCCCTTCATTAAAAGTCTGTGCAAAAAGAAGCAAACTTTCTAAAAATGTCTTTCACCTCACCTATTCCACAGAAATTACTGTGATTCACTTTGAAAAAAAAAAAACCTGCAGCTCATTTTTGAACCAGGCTCTTACTAGCATGGATTAAGTAAAAGTCTGAACATACATTTTATTTTGTAAAGGAAATGTTCACATTCAGTTAAAAGTATTGGATCTCACTTATATAAAGAATCTACAAAAATGAAAGGAGAATGAAAGGAAGGCAGAAAGAAGGAAATAAAAAAGAAAGGGAGGCAGTCAGGGAGGGAGGCAGGCAGAAGGAAGGAAGGACGGGAGGTAGGGAGGGAGGGAGGAAAGAAGGTAGGAAGGAAGACGGGAGGGAGCAAGGGAGGGAGGAAAGGAGGGAAAGAGAAGGAAAGAAAAAATGAAGAAAGACAATGAAGGAAAGAAGGAAAGAAAAAGAAAGAAAAGAGAAAGACAGAAAGAAAATATATAGAAATATATAGAAATAGAAAAAATGGTGGTTGTTAAAGATGATGTAGAATAAGTCTAGAAATCAAATGCAAAATATAAGAACTATAATATATTTTATATTTAGGATTTTCATTAGGAGAGTAGATTTAAGGTGCTGTTATTGCAAAGAAAAGGTAAATATGTGAGATGATAGATGCATTCATTTTCTTAACAATTATAATCATTTCACTACGTCACTATATCAAAAAATCATGTTGCACATCTTAAATACATACAAAAGAAATTCATTTTAAAGAAACCAAGTCAAACAATGAATGTTCAAGACAATATGTTACTCAGGAAAAGCAGAGAGTGCTGCGGTTGACATGAATTATTCGTGTGGGCATGTTTATGTGTTCAGTGAACCCAGAGAGGCAATAACCATTATGCCTCTTGGCCCAAGTTGCCAGCATTAAACAAGCCGTCTCCACTCCACCTCATATGGTTTGATTGTGTCTCCCAAGTTTCACGTGTTGGAAACTTCTCTCTCAAATTAATACGTCGTAGTATTTGGAGTGGCATCGTTAGGAAAGAACTAGAATTAGGTAAGATCAACATGGAGAGAGCTGGTGGCATTATAAGGCCTCCACTATGTTATAATGTAGCAAGAGGGTCCTCATCAGATGCAGGCACCGCGGCTTTTGGACTTGCCAGCGTCCAGGACACTACAAAATAAACTTCTTTTGTGAATGACCCAGACGGTGTTATTCTGTTGTAGCTAGAGCAAACGGATTAAGACATCTCCCGGGCTGGGCGCGGTGGCTCACGTCTGTCATCCCAGCACTTTGGGTGGCCGAGGTCAGGAGTTCGAGACCAGCCTGGCCAACATCATGAAACCCCATCTCTACTAAAAATACAAAAACCAGCCAGGCGTGGTGGCGGTGCCTGTAATTCCAGCTACTCGGGAGGCGGAGACAGGAGCATCACTTGAACCTGGGAAGCAGAGGTTGCTGTGAGCTGAGATTGTGCCACTGCACTCTAGCCTGGGTGACAGAGCGAGACTCTGTCTCAAAAAAAAAAAAAAAGACACCTCCTGAACTCAGCCTGGCCACGGGTCTTCTGGAAAGCAATCCCAGAGAACATTCGCAAAGACCCTGTTTCTTTCTGGGAAAACTCTCCGCTCTAAAGAGTATTCTGCCTCTGGCAGTTAGTTAGACTTCACAGGCGTGTATGCAGTGACCTTTTTCCAGTGTGGACAATCTTTCCCGTGTCCAGTGGGTCTGGAGAGAAGTGGCATTTCACACCCACCGTGTAACGATGCCAATACATAAACACAGCTGCATGGAAGAACTCCAGAGCTTGAGTTCAAATTCTCAGTGCCTCCCTCCGTTTCCTGATGGATAATGAATAGCCACTCACTCGACATCCACTGAGCGCATCAGCATCGTTGTGAAATGAATACTAGAAGCCTGTGGGGACGTGATGCGGAAGGCACTCAGATCTTTTGAGATTTTGACTCGCTGCCATACTGGAGGATTACAGTGTAAGGTGCCCTGCAGTAGAGGATCTCTTCTGTTGTAACTTTGCTTCTTTAGGGCTTATTCCATGATGAGAGCAGGTACAGCCCTGCTCACGCCCAGCAAGGGCAGGATATCAGCAGTCCAGGCTTCCTCTGTCTCACAGAACACGAGTCAATGGACATGGATTGTCGTAGGTCCAAAAATGTGCCAAATTGGTCCAATGGACTGAAACTCTAGTCACTCAACTTCGCTTTCCTCTTTCCTTCCTGCCTCCCTTTGTTTCTCTTTTTCTCTTTTCTTTTTCTCTTCCTTTTTCTTTTCTTTTTTCTTCTTTTTCTTCCCCTTCCTTCCTTTTTCTTTCTTTTCTTTCTTTCTCTTTTTCCCTCCCTCCCTTCCTTCCTTCCTCTCTTTCTCTTTCTTTCCCTCCTTCCTTCCTTTTTTCTTTTCCTTTCTTTTTCTTTTCTTTCTTTCTCTTTCTCTTTTTCCCTCCCTCCCTCCCTTCCTTCCTCTCTTTCTCTTTCTTTCCCTCCTTCTTTCCTTTTCTTTCTTTTTCTGTTTCTCTTTCTTTCTTCCTCCCTCCCTCCCTCCCTCCCTCCCTTCCTCCCTCCCTCCCTCCCTCCCTCCCTCCCTCCCTTCCTTCCTTCTTCCTTTCTCTTTCATTTTTTTGAGACAGGATTTCACTCTGTCACCCAGGCTTTGGTGCAGTGGTCCAAGGATGGCTCACTGTAGCCTCAGATTCCTGGGTTTAAGCGATCCTACTGCCTCAGCGTCCCAAGTAGTGGAGAACAAGACACATGCCACCACACCTGGCTAACGTTTTAAATTTTTGGTAGAGGCAGGGTCTCACCGTGTTTCCCAGGCTGGTAGTCACTCCACTTTTAATGATGGATTTATATGTTTCTAGTCAACAAACTGCCTTGTATTGGTTTTCTAGAGCTGGTGTAATAAATTTCTACAAACTTGTGACTTACAACAACAGAAAATTTATTGTCTCAAAGTTCTGGGGACCAGAAGTCCAAGATGAAAGTTTCATCAGGGTCTGACTCCTTTTGAAACCCATAGGGAAGAATTCTCCTTTGCCACTTGCTGTTTTCTGATGGTCTCCAGTGTAGCTGGCATTCCTTGGCTAGTGGATCTATCACTCCTATCTCAGCCTTTCCTGTCCTCACACGGTTGTTTTCCCTTGTGTCTCTGTGACTAGATTTCTTTCCTTCTTTCTTCTTCTTCTCCTTCTTCTCCTCCTCCTCCCCACCCTCCTTCCCTTCCTCCTCCCCCTTCTCCTCCTCCCCCTCCTCCTCTCCCTCCTCTTCCTCTCCCATTCCTATCCCTCCTCCTCCTTCTTCTTCCTCCCCACCTCCCCCTTGTATTTCTCTCCCTCCTCCTCCCCCTCGTCTTCCTCCATCCTCCTCCTCCCCTTCCTCTTCCTCCCCCTTTCTCTCTTCCTTAATCTTCTTCTTCCTCCTCCTCCTCCTCCTCTTCCCCCTCCTCCTCCCATTCTTCCTCCTCCCTCCTCCTCCTCCTTCTCTTCTTCTTCTTCCTCTTCCTCTTCCTCTTCTTCTTCTTCTTCTCCCCTCCCTCCTCCTTCTTCTTCTTCATTCTTTCCTCTTCTTCTTCCTTTCTTCTATTTTTTTTTTTAGCAGCATACACATTTTTCTTAATAAACATCTCTCTTCTTATAGGGACATAGGTCTTTGGACTTAGGTCCTGTCCCACTCTAGTATGACCTCATCTTAACTAACTATATCTCCAAAAATCCTATTTCCAAACAAGGCCACTTTTGGAGATATTGGGGGTTTAGGACTTTAACATATATTTTGGCAAGATGTAATTCAACCCATAACACACCCCAAAACCAGGCACCCTGCTTTAATGGGGTCAGCTATGACCACCTCATCTTTTTAATTAGGAAGGCCTGCCTTGGATGATGTCATTCTGAGCCTCCTCTCCAGGAGGAAGGATCACCTGCCATGTTGGACCCAGAAGAGTTGCTGAAAGGTGGTTGAGCAGTAAGGGATTCATCTTGGCCAAAAGAAGGTCTTGACTTTGTTCTGGTTCCTGCGAATTGACCTCTGAGTTCTTGGAATATCCGGCCTGATAAGAGTGAAATAATTCACCAGTATTTGTCTTTGTTGTCCTGGGTCTCCAGAGAGTCTATGCTAATAATGTGACTTAGATCGGGGCCTTGGGCCACCTTGACCTCTGGAGGGAATGGAGGCTGAGATCAGCCTTGCGGGTGGTCAGCTGTGTCTATATGACCGACCCCCAATGAAAACCCTGGACACAGCTCAGATCACCTCTCCTGCTTGACAATGCTCCGTGTGTGTTGCCACATATCATTGCCGGAAAAAATTGAGGACTGTGTGATTCTACAGAAAAAGAACACTTGGAAACTCACACCTGATTCCCCCAGGACTTAACCCACGCACCTGGAAACTCACACCTGGCTTCCACAACACTTACCGTATGCACCTGGACACTCACACCTGGCTTCCACCAGACTTACCCTACGCACCTGGACGCTCACACCTGGCTTCCACCAGACTTACCCTACGCACCTGGACGCTCACACCTGGCTTCCACCAGACTTACCCTACGCACCTGGACGCTCACACCTGGCTTCCACCAGACTTACCCTATGCACCTGGATGCTCACACCTGGCTTCCACAAGACTTACCCTATGCACCTGGATGCTCACACCTGGCTTCCACCAGACTTACTCTATGCACCTGGACTCTCACACCTGGCTTCCACCAGACTTACCCTATGCACCTGGAAACTCACACCTGGCTTCCACAAGACTTACCCTATGCACCTGGATGCTCACACCTGGCTTCCACAAGACTTACCCTATGCACCTGGACACTCACACCTGGCTTCCACCAGACTTACCCTATGCATCTGGAAGGTCACACCTGGTCTCCCCAGAACTCGCCTTATGCTCCTAGAAGCACACACCTGGCTTCCACAAGACTTACCCTATGCACCTGGACGCTCACACCTGGCTTCCACAAGACTTACTCTACGCACCTGGATGCTCACACCTGGCTTCCACAAGATTCATCCTATACACCTGGACACTCACACCTGGCTTCCACAAGACTTACCCTATGCACCTGGACGCTCACACCTGGCTTCCACAAGACTTACTCTACGCACCTGGATGCTCACACCTGGCTTCCACAAGATTCATCCTATACACCTGGACACTCACACCTGGCTTCCACAAGACTTACACTATGCACCTGGACGCTCACACCTGGCTTCCACAAGACTTACTCTACGCACCTGGATGCTCACACCTGGCTTCCACAAGATTCATCCTATACACCTGGACACTCACACCTGGCTTCCACAAGACTTACCCTATGCACCTGGATGCTCACACCTGGTCTCTTCAGAACTTGCACCATGTACCTGGAATCTCACAGCTGGTCCCCCCAGGACTTGCCCCATGCACCTGAAAGTTCACACCTGGCCCCCCAAGACTTGCCCTATGTACCTGGAAGGTCATCACACCCGGTCCCCGGGACTTCCCCCACAAACCCGGAAGCTCACACCTGACCTCTTCAGAACTTGCACCGTGCACCTGCAAGCACTCACCTGGTCTCCCTGGCACTCACCCCATGCGCTAAAGCAACACACCTGGTCTCCCAGGACTTGCCTCGTGCGCCCGGAAGCTCACACCTGTTCCCCCAGGACCTACGCTATGGACCTTTTACTTCTGCAGATTTTTATCTGTACCCTTTCACTGTAATATCCTGTACCTGTGAATGTAACACTTTTTCTGGGTTCTACTGGTCCTTCTAGTGAGTTGTGAAGGTGAAGAAGATCTTAAAGGTCCCTGAAACCTATACCACAGCTTTCAATATGAACGGAAGTTCCACAGACTTAGACTTCTTTCATTTTTTTTTTTTTCTGTGCTGTTTCCTTCATTTTTGGAAGCCTGCCTTTCAGAGGTACACCTTCTACTCTGAAGACGGGGGACACCTCAAGTCCCATTGGACTGAGTAACTTGTGCTACGATCTTTTCTCCTGACTGAAGAGACCAGTGATCGCAAGGCAGAGGAAGCAGCAGGAAAATTAGGCAGGAAGATGTCCAAGGAAAGAGAAGGGGGCCGGGGCGGTGACTCATGCCTGTAATCCCAGCACTTTAGGAGGCTGAGGTGGGCGGATCACGAGATCAGGAGTTCGACACCAGCGTGGCCAACACGGGGAAACCCTAACTCTACTAAAAATACAAAAACTAGCCGGGCACGGTGGTGCACGCCTGTAATCCCAGCTACTCAGGAGGCTGAGGCAGGAGAATCGCTTGAACCCGGGAGGCAGAGGTTGCAGTGAGCTGAGATCGCGCCACTGCACTCCAGCCTGGGGGACAGAGTGAGACTCCATCAAAGAAAAAGAAAGAAAAGAAAGAGGAGGGACCCAGGAATGACTTGCTGGAGAATTTGGCTTAGGGGTGGTCCCTGTTCCGCTCATTTCTGTCTCAACAAAGGAGATGAAAGCTACACTTAGAAGCTTCCGTAGGTCACAAAAGCATCCATGTTGTTACTTAGCGATGCGGACTATGCTCATGGCGTTTGAAGACAGGGATAAAGTCCTTCTATGGCGAAAGTCACGAGGGAGATAACTATAGAATCAAGAAAAAGTAAAAGGAAGATGGTGAATTATTACAAATCAGAAAACTCTGATGAGAAAAATCAGCCATCCAAAGTGTGTGGAGTTTCTTTCCATTTTTATTTAGAGAAATCAACCACAGAAAGTCATTTCTAAGACTGAGGAAAACGTGAACACATACTGATGGTAGATAGTATCAAAAGTATTATTGGGCTGGGTACAGTGGCTCACACCTGTCATCCCAGCACTTTGGGAGGCCAAGGTGGGAGAATCACAAGGTCAAGAGTTCGAGACCAGCCTGGCCAACATGGTGAAACTCAGTGTCTACTAAAAATACAAAAAATCAGCCAGGCATAGTGGTAGGCACCTGTAATCCCAAATACTTGGGAGGCTGAGGCAGGAGAATCGCTTGAACCCGGGAGGCGGAGGTTGCAGTGAGCCGAGATAGCGCCACTGCACTCCAGCCTGGGCGACAGAGGGAGACTCTGGTGAGGAACAAAAAGGCCTTATCTGACAAAAAAAAAAAAAAAAATTTGTAGAATTGAAAGGTAGAATGATAATGGTGATAATGATATCTAAGATTTTCTTTCAAATACCCTGGCCAAAAAGGTGATGATGGAAAAATAAAACACATTGACAACTGATTGTAATCGTTAAAACCTGAGTGATAGATGCCTTAGGGTTCATTAAACTATTTTTTAAGGAAACAGAATTCGAGATCTCAGTACACAATCTGCAACTGAAAGTAAAAAAATGCTTCTCCATTTTTAGAAACCAGTTTGTAGATAAGTATGCGTCCACTGGAAGAATTGTATTTCATCACTTAGAAAATATCTACTCTAATCTGTAAAAGCAGAATAAATTGTTTCACCAGAGACACACACACAGAGAGAACCCTCAATGAATCAGACAGCCCAATCATCTATGTAAATATGAGCTGAGTGATGGAGGCATCGGGCTTCATTCAATTATTCTACAAAACGTGTCATGCATTTCCCATTCCATATACTTTATCATCTTCTGTGGAACAGCTGCAGCCCACTTTGCCATACTTGGAAATTGTTTCCATCAATAACACAGGCACCATTGTGGGCTTAGACATTACATTATAAAACATGATGTTTTTCACCAGGCTTATCGCTACACCAGCTTACATTTCAGAATAACTTCTATTGATTCTCAAGGATTTCCAGTGGATACATACTTGGTAGTTACCCAAATGTGTTCCATGACTATTTTTTTTTTTTGGAGATGGAGTTTCACTCTTGTTGCCCAGGCTAGAGTGCAGTGGTACAATCTCAGCTCACTGCAACCTCCACCTCCCGGATTCAAGCGATTCTCCTGCCTCAGCCTCCCAAGTAGCTGGCATTACAGGCATGAGCCACCACGCCCGGCTAATTTTTTGTGTTTGGTAGAGATAGGGTTTCACCATGTTAGTCACGCTGTTCTCGAACTCCTGACCTCAGGTGATCGACAATCTTCAGTCTCCCAAAGTGCTAGGATTACAGGCACGAGTCACCACGTCCGGCGGCATGACTGAAATCTTTACATGAGTTTACAGAATGAGTGTTACATACAGTGGCAGGTTATAGTTGTTAATACACAGTCATGGATGCATTTCACTGCGCTTTCCACCTGAGCTCACATTTCAATCAAAGGTGGCTTTTAACATTTTTCTACTTGTCGTGAAAAAACTCCACTGCCTGCCTCACTCTCTGTCACCAATGATGTGATTTTTTTTTTTTTTTTTTTTTTTTTTTTTTTTTTTTTGAGACAGAGTCTCACTCTGTCGCCCAGGCTGGAGTGCAGTGGCCAGATCTCAGCTCACTGCAAGCTCCGCCTCCCGGGTTTACGCCATTCTCCTGCCTCAGCCTCCCGAGTAACTGGGACTACAGGCGCCCACCACCTCGCCCAGCTAGTTTGTTGTGTACTTTTTTTTTTTTTAGTAGAGGCAGGGTTTCACCGTGTTAGCCAGGATGGTCTCGATCTCCTGACCTCGTGATCCGCCTGTCTCAGCCTCCCAAAGTGCTGGGATTACAGGCTTGAGCCACCACATCCGGCCCAATGACGTGATTATTAAGAATCTTTGTTGAGTAGACAATGAGTCACTATGCCGGGCAGACAGAAAGGTATGCTGCCAACCCTGTTCACTAAATGACAACCTCCTGTGCCAAGGTCTTTTTAATATACAAAATCATTGACAGTGTCAGAGAGCTGGTAAAGACCTCAAGATAGTATTTGAGGGCTCAGCCTTGGCAAGTCTGTGTATATTCATTAAAAGCAATTGTTTGAGCACAGTATTCATGATTCATTGATGATTTCAAGCTCGTGTGCCGTTGAATAAAGGTAGACTTCCTTGTTATCTAGTTTGACTTCCCTGTTATCTAGTTTCCGGCCAAATTGACTCTGTGGCCAGAACATTCTCTTCGTCCAAGGTGGATCACGTCCTTTCTCTCCTTCAAAGAATGCTTCAAGGTCCTACTCACTCTCTTTACCAAGCTACATAAGTTGCCACACATCTTCTTCTTTAAAATGGTAACTTATTCTGCACAGCAAAATAGAGAATCAGCAGAGTAAACACACAACCCACAGAATGGGAGAGAAAATTTCCAAACTATGAATCCGACAAAGGACTAACATCCAGAATCTACAGGGAACTCAAGCGAATCAGCAAGAAAAAAAACAAACAATCCCATCAAAACATGGGCAAAGGGCATGAATAGACAATTCTCGAAAGAAGATATATGAATGTTCAATGAGCATGTGAAAAAATGTTCAACATCACCAATGATCAGGGAAATGAAAATTAAAACCACAGTGAGATACCATCTTACTCCGGCAAGAATGGCCATAATTCAAACATGAAAGAATAACAGATGTTGGTTTGGATGTGGTGAAAAGGGAACACTTTTATACTGCTGGTGGGAATGTAAACTAGTTCAACCACTGTGGAAACCACTGTGGTGATTCCTTAAAGAACTAATACTAGAACTACCATTTGATCCAGGTATGGAGACTCCTTAAAGAACTAATAATAGAATGACCATTTGATCCAGGTATGGAGATTCCTTAAAGAACTAATACTAGAACTACCATTTGATCCAGGTATGAAGACTCCTTAAAGAACTAATACTAGAACTACCATTTGATCCAGGTATGGAGATTCCTTGAAGAACTAATACTAGAACTACCATTTGATCCAGGTATGGAGACTCCTTAAAGAACTAATAATAGAATGACCATTTGATCCAGGTATGGAGATTCCTTGAAGAACTAATACTAGAACTACCATTTGATCCAGGTATGGAGATTCCTTGAAGAACTAATACTAGAACTACCATTTGATCCAGGTATGGAGACTCCTTAAAGAACTAATAATAGAATGACCATTTGATCCAGGTATGGAGATTCCTTGAAGAACTAATACTAGAACTACCATTTGATCCAGGTATGGAGATTCCTTGAAGAACTAATACTAGAACTACCATTTGATCCAGGTATGGAGACTCCTTAAAGAATAATAGAACTACCATTTGATCCAGGTATGGAGACTCCTTAAAGAACTAATAATAGAATGACCATTTGATCCAGGTATGGAGATTCCTTGAAGAACTAATAATAGAACTACCATTTGATCCAGGCATGGAGATTCCTTGAAGAACTAATACTAGAACTACCATTTGATCCAGGTATGGAGACTCCTTAAAGAACTAATAATAGAACGACCATTTGATCCAGGTATGGAGATTTCTTAAAGAACTAATACTAGAACTACCATTTGATCCAGGCATGGAGATTCCTTGAAGAACTAATACTAGAACTACCATTTGATCCAGGTATGGAGACTCCTTGAAGAACTAAAACTAGAACTACCATTTGATCCAGGTGTGGAGATTTCTTAACGAACTAATACTAGAACTACCATTTGATCCAGGTGTGGAGATTTCTTAACGAACTAATACTAGAACTACTATTTGATCCAGGTATGGAGATTTCTTAAAGAACTAATACTAGAACTACCATTTGATCCAGGTATGGAGACTCCTTGAAGAACTAAAACTAGAACTACCATTTGATCCAGGCATGGAGATTCCTTGAAGAACTAAAAGTAGATTGACTATTTGATCCAGCAATCTCAGAACTGGGTATCCACACAGTGCAAAAGAAGTCATTATATGAAAAAAGACACTTGCCTTTTATTATTATTGATTGATTGATTGACTTTTGTTTCAGTAGTTTTTGGAGGACAGGTGGTTTTAGATTACATGGATGAGTTCTTTAGTGGTGATTGATAGCAGCACAATTCGCAATTGCAAAAATATGGCACCATCCTAAATCCCCATCAACCAATGAGTGGATAAAGAAAATGTGGTCTATACACCATGGAATACTACTCACCCATAAAACCGAATAAAATAATGTATTTTGCAGCAAACGGGTAAAATAATGTATTTTACAGTAACCTGGATGGAACTGGAGGCCATTATTCCAAGTGAAGTAACTTGGGTATAAAAAACCAAATACCACACGTTCTCACTCATAAGTGGGAGCTAAGCTACCAGGATGCAAAGGCATAAAAATGATACAAAGGACTTTGGGGACTCGGAGGAAAGGGTGGGAGGGGAGTGAGAGACAAAAGACTACACACTGGGTACAGTGTACACTCCTTGAATGATGGGTGCACCAAAATCTCAGAAATCACCACTAAAGAAGTTATCCATGTAACCTAAAACCACCTGTTCTCCAAAAATGACTGAAATAAAAGTAAATAAGTAATAAAAAAAATTGTAGCTTAAGCAGCTCAGCTTTCATTGTAATGGTATTCCTTAGCTAGGGCAGCCAGAAAAAAAAAAAAATCACTGCAAAAGAAACAGGTGTGAGCGGTGGCTCACACCTGTTATCCCAGCACTTTGGGCGGCCAAGTTGGGCAGATGACTTGAGGTCAAGAGTTTGAAACCAGATTGGCCAACATGGTGAAACCTTGTCTGTACCAAAAATATAAAAAATTAGCCAGGCGTGGTGGTGTGTGCCTGTAATTCCAGCTACTCAGGATGCTGAGGCAGGAGAATGGCTTGAACCCAGGAGGTGGAGGTTGCAGTGAACCAAGATCGTGCCAGTGCACTCCAGCCTGGGCGACAGAGCAAGACTCGGAAAGGAAAGGAAAGAAAGCGAAGGGAAGGGGAGGGAAGGGGAGGGAAGGGAAAAGAAAGGAAAGAAAGAAAGGAAGAAAGGAAGAAAGAAAAAGAAAGAAAGAAAGAAAAGAAAAGAAAAGAAAGAAAGAAAGAAAGAAGGAAGGAAGGAAGGAAGGAAGGAAGGAAGGAAATGAAGGAAGGAAGGAAGGAAGGAAGGAAGGAACGAAGAAAGAAAGAAAGAAGAGAAAGAAGAAAGAAAGAAAGAAGAAAGAAAGAAAGAAGAAAGAAAGAAAGAGAGAGAGAGAGAGAGAGAGAGAAAGAAGAAAGAAAGAAAGAAGGAAGGAAGGAAGGAAGGAAGGAAGGAAGGAGGAAAGGAAGGAAGGAAGGAAGGAAGGAATGATGAAGAGATGGAAGTAAGGAGAAGAAGAAAGAGAGAGAGAGAAGGAGAGGAGAGGAGACAAGAGGAGAGGAGAGAAGAGAGAGAGAAGAGGGAAGGGAAGGGGAAGGGGAAGGGGAAGAGGAAGGGGAAGAGAAGGGGAGGAGAGGGAAGGGAGTGGTTCCAATGAGCAGAAATGGATTCTGTCACAGCTCTGGAGACCAGAAATCTGACATGAAGGTATCTGCAGGGTTGGTTTACTTCTGGAGGCTTTGAGGGAGAACCTGTTCCAGGTCTCCCCACCTAACATCTGGTGGTCGCCAGCAAGTCTTGGTGCTCCTTGGCTGGTGGATGCATCACCTCAATCTCTGCTTATCTTCTCCGTGTCTCCTGGTGTCTGGACTCATTACATTTGCAGAGACCTGATTTCCACTGATTTCGAAAAAAGGTCCTATTCACAGGTACCCGGTGTTGGGACTTGAACCTAACGTTGTAGGAGACCCGGTTCTACCCATGTCACTCCCTGACACCCAGATTCTGTCCTTTGCTTTCATGGTTGTTGTGACAATACATGTGTCTTCCCTACCTGTCCTACACCAGCATTCCTCAAAAGTAGAGATGAAAACCACCATCTGGCCGGGCGCAGTGGCTCACACCTGTCATCCCAGCACTTCGGGAGGCCAAAGCGGGTGGATCACCTGAGGTCAGGAGTTGGAGACCAGCCTGGCCAATATGGAGAAACCCTGTCTCAACTAAAAATACAAACACACACACACACACACACACACACACACACACACACAAACTAGCCAGCCATGGTGGTGTGTGCCTGTCATCCCAGCTACTCAGGAGGCTGAGGCAGGAGAATCGCTTAAACCCGGGAGGCAGAGGTTGCAGTGAGCCAAGATCGCACCACTGCACTCCAGCCTGGGTAACAGAGAGACTCCATTTCCAAAAAAGAAAAAGAAAAAAGAAATCTTCCTATCAAAACATACCTGTAGTCATATGTTTATCATATACACCATGGAATATGATGCAGGCACAAAAAGAATGAAATCATGTCTTCCAAAGAGACATGGATGGAGATGGAGGCCATTATCCTAAGACAAATAACTCAGAAAAAGAAAATCAAATACTGTATGTTTTTACCTATAAGTAGGAGCTAAATAATGAGTATCCATAAACATAAGAGATGGAGTTCACAGACACTGGGGAGTCCAAAGGGGAGAGTGTTGGGATGTGGGGGGGTGAGAGTTGAACATTTATCAGTTTTGGCAGATCACGAGGTCAGGAGATCGAGACCATCCTGGCTAACACGGTGAAACCCCGTCTCTACTAAAAAAAAATGCAAAAAACTAGCCGGGCGAGGTGGCGGGCCCCTGTAATCCCAGCTACTTCGGAGGCTGAGGCAGGAGAATGGCGTGAACCTGGGAGGCGGAGCTTGCAGTGAGCTGAGATCCGGCCACTGCACTCCAGCCCCAGCGACAGAGCGAGACTCTGTCTCAACAGAAAAAAAAAAAAAAAAAAGAAAATTTATCAGTTTTTTTTTTTTTTTTTTTTTTTTTGAGACGAAGTCTCACTCTGTCGCCCAGGCTGGAATGCGGTGGCGAGATCTCAGTTCACTGCAACTTCTGCCTCCTGGGTTCGAGCCATCCTCCCACCTCAGCCTCCCAAGTAGCTGGGATTACAAGTGCCTGCCACCACGCCCAGCTAATTTTTGTATTTTTAGTAGAGACGGGGTTTCACCATCTTGGCCAGGCTGGTCTTGAACTGCTGACCTCATGATCCACCTGTCTCGGCCTCCCAAAGTGCTGGGATGACAGGCATGAGCCACCGCGCCCAGCCGAAAAATTATCTCTGGAGTACAATATTTCCTCTTCAGGTAATGGCTATCGTAAAAGTCCAGACTTCACCATCACGCAACTTATCCATGAAACAACACTATACTTGTACCCCTTACATTTATTTTTTTAAAGTAAAAAATAAAGTGTGTTTTCTGTTCTTGTGTTAGTTTCCTGAGAATGATGACTTCCAGCTTCATCCATGTCCCTCCAAAGGGAATTGAACAGTGAGAACACATGGACACAGGGAGGGGAATATCACACACTGGGGCCTGTTGCGGGGTGCGGGGACAGGGGACAGAGAGCATTAGGAGAAATGTCTAGTGTAGACGGCGGGTTAATAGGTGCAGCAAACCTCCGTGGCATGTGTATACCTATGTAACAAACCTGCACGTCATGACATATACCCCAGAACTTAAAGTATAATAAAAAAGAAAAATAAAAAAATAAATAGAGATTAAGGGTTACCAAACCAAGTCCCTCATCCCGACTCTGCTGCTCACTTGGAAGGTATAAGAACCCGATCCTAGGCGTCGGCTGGGCTTAAAACCCACGTCTGCCTTATCCTGGCTCCGTGCCGTTTCTGGGTGTCTCTGTTCTCAGCCGTGGAACGGGCTTAATAGTGCCTACTGGCCGGGTGCAGTGGCTCACGCTTGCAATCCCAGCACTTTGGGAGGCCAAGGCGGGGGGATCACCTGAGGTTGGGAGTTCGAGACCAGCCTGACCAACATGGAGAAACGCCATCGCGATTAAAAATACAAAGTTAGCCGGCCGTGGTGGCGGGTGCCTGTAATCCCAGATACTCCGGAGAGGCTGAGGCAGGAGAATCGCTTGAACCCGGGAGGCGGAGGTTGCGGTGAGCCGAGATCACGCCACTGCACTCTAGCCTGGGCAACAGGAGTGAAACTCCGTCTCAAAAAAAAAAAACATAGTGTCTACTGCCTAAGGTTGATACGATAGTAGCACTCGCTGAGAAGACATCAGAGTATACGGAACGCTCTTTTTTATTGTCTTGCAGTCTACCCACTTAACACCCTCCCCTGGGTGTGAGAAACACAAATTACAGCCAACATGATTACGTCCTCCACACACCTGCTGTTCCTGGAGACATCCATACCCCAGCTGACTGTGACTTCCTCCTTCCCATTTCCCAGGCCAAAACACGCCGACCTTCCTGCTCCTTCTCCTTCTTGCATGTGAAATGCGAGCCATCCAGGGTTTCCATCATCTCAACCTTCTAAGTCCATCCAGCCTCTAATTGCCTATCAGCCCTCCACCGTCATCAACCTGGACTGAACCCTCATGCCATCTTCCCTAAAAATCACTGCAAATTCCTCTCTGTTCCACCTGCTTCTGTATAATCGCCTGGAGTCATCACACCAGCCAGAATGAGCTTATTAAAAATGCACACCAATTCTTTCTTTCTTTCTTTCTTTCTTTCTTTTTCTTTCTTTCTTTCTTTTTTTTTTTTTTTTTTTTTTTTTTTTTTTTTTTTTTTTTGAGATAGAGTTTCGCTCTTCTTGCCCAGGCTGGAGTGCAATGGCACCATCTTGGCCCACTGCAACCTCCCCCTCCAGGGTTCAAGTGATTCTCCTGCCTCAGCCTCCCAAGTAGCTGAGATTACAGGCATGTACCACCACACTCAGCTAATTTTCTATTTTTTTTTTTAAGTAGAGACAGGGTGTTACCATGTTGGTTAGGCTGGTCTCGAACTCCCAACCTCAGGTGATCCACCGACCTGGGCCTCCCAAAGTGCTGGGATTATAGGCATGAGCCACTGTGCCCGGCCATGCACATTACTTCATAATTAATTCATAACCTGCCTCTGGACTAATAAATGCATTAATAAATGCAAGAAACCCCACAGAACTTAAAAGAGTTACTGTTTGACCCAGCAATCCCACTACTGGGTATCGACCCAAAGGAAAACAACTCATTCTACTACAAAGACACATGTACACATATGTTCACAGCGGCACCATTCACTGTAGCAAAGACATCTAATCAATCTAGATGCCCATTGATAGTAGATTGGATAAAGAAGATGTGACACACAGACACCATGGAATACTATGCAACCACAAAAAAAGAACAAAATTGGGCCAAGCACTGTGGTTCATGCTTGTAATCCCAGCACTTTGGGAGGCCAAGATGGGCAGATCACGAGTTCAAGAGATTGAGACCATCCTGGCTAACATGGCAAAACCTCATCTCTACTAAAAATAAAAAAATTAGCTGGATGTGGTGGCACATTCCTGTAGTCCCAGCTACTCGGGAGGCTGAGGCAGGAGAATCGCTTGAACCTGGGAGGCGGAGGTTGCAGTGACCCGAGATGGCACCACTGCACTCCAGCCTGGGTGACAGAGCAAGACTCTGTCTAAAAAAAAAGAAAAACAAAATCATGTTCTTTGCAGCAATGTGAATGGAGCTGGTGGCCGTTATCCTAAGTGGATGAAGGCAGAAAAGAAAAAGCAAATGGGAACTCTTCATTGAGTACTTATGGACATACAGATGGGAACCAGAGACACTGGGGGCTCCTAGAAGGGGAAGGGAAGGAGGGGAGAAGGGCTGAAAAATTACCGATTGGGTGCCATGCTCGGTATCTGGGTGATGGAATCATATGTATCTCAAACCTCAGCATCATGCAGTATACCCGTGTAAAAAACCTGTGCATGTACCCCCTGAACTGAAAATAAGAGTTGAGATTATAAAGAAATAAATAACAGGAACCCGGCAGTGGTTCTCCTTCCAAGTCCTTACACAGGCCCACCAGGGGCTGGGGAGCCTGCACATGTCAGCTTCTCTCTTTTTCTCACTCACTTCTACCACCTCACTCACTGCAGTGCAGTCCTAGGGGCCTCCTTGCTGATCGCCACCCACACCAAACACACTCCAAGCCTCTGACCCAGCTATGGTTTACACCTGGACATCAGCTCTCCTGGATGGCTACATCAAATGCTTTACCTCTACCTTCTAGTTTTTGACCAGATGGCTGTATCGAATGTTTAACTCCACCTTCTAGTCTTTGACCAGATGGCTGTATCCAATGCTTACCTCCACCTTCTAGTCTTTGATCAGATGGCTGTATCCAATGCTTACCTCCACCTTCTAGTCTTTGACCAGATGGCTGCATAGAATGCTTTAGCTCCACCTTCTAGTCTTTGACCAGCTGACTGTACCCAATGCTTACCTCCACCTTCTAGTCTTTGACCAGCTGACTGTACCCAATGCTTACCTCCACCTTCTAGTCTTTGACCAGATGGCTGCAAAGAATGCTGACCTCCACCTTCTAGTCTTTGACCAGATGGCTGCATAGAATGCTTTAGCTCCACCTTCTAGTCTTTGACCAGCTGACTGTACCCAATGCTTACCTCCACCTTCTAGTCTTGGACCAGATGGCTGCAAAGAATGCTTACCTCCACCTTCTAGTCTCAGGAAGTTTAAAGAGATTGGTTTGAGAAGCAACAAGATAGAGAAAAGTGTACATCCTATACTGGGTATTACGTTGTGGGAAGAGTGTCCTCCCAAAATGCATGTCTCTCTGAAACCTCAGGATGTGACCCTTTTGGGAAATAGGGTCTTTACAGATGTAATAGTTAAGATGAGACCACCCTGGGTTAGAATGATCTAAATCCAATGCAAGTGGCTGTCTAAGAGACAGAAGAGGACAGACACACACACACACACACGCACGCACACACACACACACGAGAAGGCCACATGGACATGGAGGCAGAGACTGGAGTGATGTGGCTGCAAGCCCAAGGATACCTGGAGCCACAAGGAGCTGAGAGAGTCAGGAATGAAATGAATACAACTGCCCTAGAACCTCCGGAATGAAATGAATACAACTGCAGTGAATTGAACAGCGGTCCCTAGAAAAATATGTCCACATCTGGATCCCCAGACTCTCTGGATGGGACCTTGTTTTAAAAAGGGGTCTTTGTAGATGCAATAAAGTTAAGAATCTCAAGATAATATCCTCGTGGAGAAGGGTGGACTCTGAGTCCAATTACATTGTTCTAAGAGACAGAAGAGGAGACCCAGACACAGAGGAGGAGGCCACATGGAGATGGAGGCAGAGACTGGAGTGATGCGGCCACAAGCCCAGGGACGCCTGGAGCCCCCAGGAGCTGGGAGAGGCAGGAAGGAGCCTCCCCTAGAGCCTCCAGAGGGAGCGCGGCCCTGTGACAGCTTGACCCCAGATTTCTGGTCTCCAGAACTGAGAGAGAGTACGTTCCCATTGTCTTAAGTCCCCCAGTTTGTGATGACTTATTATAATAGCTTTAGCAAGTTGATATACCACCACCATGGCCACCCAAAATTTTATTATTAGTGTCATGATCATTATTATATTATCATTTCCTTATTCCCAATCCTCTTTATTCTTCCCTACATTTTCCCCTTACTACATTTTTAGCACACCATATATTGTATCGTTACCATGTAGGTTTATCATCTCTCTCTCACCACGAAAATGGAACCTCAGGGAGAATACAGACCTCTTTGTTCGCTGTGTTCCAAGCATGTAGGGTAATACTCAGCTTGTGTTAGTATTAATACTTAGCTTAGTGTTAGTAAGTAATACTTAGCTTGTGTAATACTCAACAAATGTTAGTTGACTGTTGAAATAAAAAAGAAACCAGAAAAAGAGAGAGAGGATGGAAGGAAGGAAAAAGTGGGAAGGAATAAGATGGAAGAAAAAAGAGGAAGGAAGGAAGGACGGAGGGAAGGAGGGAGAGAACGAAAAGAAGGAAAGGAAAGAAGAAAGGAAGAAAGAGAGAAAGAGAGAGAAAGAAAAGGAAAGAAAGAGAAAGAAGGAAAGAAAGAGAAAGAGGAAGAAAGGGGAGGAGGAGTAGGCAAGGAGAGGAAGGAAGGAGAGGAGGAGGGAGAGAAAGAAAAGAAAGAAAGGAAGAAAGGAAGAGAAAAGAGAGAGGAGAAAAGAAAGAAAAAAAAGAAGGAGAAAGAAAGGAAGAAGGAAGAAAGAAGGAAAGAAAGAGAAAGAGGAAGAAAGGGGAGGAGGAGTAGGCAAGGAGAGGAAGGAAGGAGGGAGGGAAGGAGGGAGAGAAAGAAAAGAAAGAAAGGAAAGAAGAAAGGAAGAAAGAAAGAAAGAGAGAAAGAGAGAGAAAGAAAAGGAAAGAAGGAGAAAGAAGGAAAGAAAGAGAAAGAGGAAGAAAGGGGAGGAGGAGTAGGCAAGGAGAGGAAGGAAGGAGAGGAAAAAGAAAGAAGAAAAAGAAAAGAAAGGAAAGAAGGAAAAAGAAAAAGACAAAGAAAGAAAGCTGCCATTGCATCTTGTCTGTCTTTGGAAAAGCCACTGAAAACTCCCTCAATTTTATTTTCTCATCCAACAAAACATACCGGATTTCGTAACAATTCAGTGGTATGGCATATGTTAAAACAGGCTGAACTCGCAATATCTTCAAAGCTATGAGTTATGTCTACCTGTTTCTTGGAGGAACAGTGATTTCCAGCCAGCTCTCTCTGCTTAGACCTTCAAGAAGCCCAGTCGTGCATCTTCCAGGAGCAGAAAATCTACTTTCCTTGCCCCTCCTCTACGCTCTTGACCAATTTCCCAACCCCGCTACGGACGACTCAAAATCCCATTGGTTTCATGATTCACTGGAAGGCCTGCTAAGACCTCGCAGCTGTTAGACTTGTGGTTATGGCTTATTACCTTGAAAGGGTACAGGAAAAATCATCAAAGAGAAAAGCCTCCGGGCATGATGGACAGAGGAGAGCACTCACAAGCTTTCAAGTCTTCCTCCAGTGGAGTCAAACTAGATGGTCTTAATTCCACCAGCCATAACATGTGACAGCAGACATGAAACATGGCCAACCAAGGAAGCTCCCATGATCCTTGGAGTCCAGGGATTTTTTTGTTTTGTTTTTGGTTTTGGGGTTTGTTTTTTTTTTTTTTTTTTTGAGACAGAGTCTTGCTCTGTCGCCAGGCTGGGGTGCAGTGGCGTGATCTCGGCTCACTGCAAACTCCGCCTCCCAGGTTCATGGGATTCTCCTGCCTCAGCCTCCCAAGTAGCTATGATGACAGGTGGACATCACCACGCCCAGCTAACTTTTTTCTTTTTGTATTTTTAGTAGAGTTGGGGTTTCACCGTATTGGCCAGGATGGTCTCGATCTCTTGGCCCCGTGATCCGCCTACCTCGGCCTCCCAAAGTACTGGGGTTACAGGAATGAGCCACCACGCTCGGCCCAGTGATTTTTTTTTTTGAGGGTCTCTTATTCACACCTACAGCACCTACATCTCTGAGCTCAGTTACAGACATGCCAGAGTCCCCGAGGGAAGCAGTTGCTTACCCTAAATCTCACTGGCGGTGTAAACAATCTGGTCAAACTGGTACAGAGTGGCTCAAGGTGCTGCGAATGAGAACATTGCAAGAACTTTGCTTTCCAAACTTAGTCAAGGGCCATGCATGAAAAAACATTCTTCTTGAGAATGTGCAGGGTTTGGACAATAATGGGCATCACTCCCTTCTCACACTGCTCTAGAGAAATATCTGAGACTGGGCAATTGAGAAATAAAATAGGTTTAATTGTTTAAAAGTTTCTGCAGGCTGTACAGGAAGCACAGCAACTTCTGCCTGGTTTCTGGGGAGACCTCAGGAAACTCACAATCATGGTGGAAGGAAAACAGAAGCAGGTGTGTTTTTTCTTTTTTCTTTTTTAGACAGAGTTTTGCTCTGTTGCCCAGGCTGGAGTGCAGTGGTGCAATCTCGGCTCACTGCAACCTCCGCCTCCCAGGTTCAAGCGATTCTCCCACCTCACCCTCTCGAGTAGCTGGGATTCCAGGTGCCCGCCACTGCGCCTGGCTAATTTTTGTATTTTTAGTAGAGACAGGGTTTTCATCATGTTGGCCAGGCTGGTGTTGAGCTCCTGACCTCATGATCCGCCCGCCTTGGCCTCCCAAAGTGCTGGGATTACAGGCTTGAGCCACGGCGCCCAGCCAGGAGCAGGTGTCTTACATGGCCAGAGCAGGAGGAAGAGAGAAGGTGCCACACAGTTTTAAACAACCCAATCTCGTGAGAATTCACTCGCTATACAGTAGTAAGGGGGATGGCGTTAAACCATTCATGAGAACTCTGCCCCCTTTATCCAGTCACCTCCCGCCAGCCCCTCTACCTCCAACACTCGGGATGACAATTTGACATGAGATTTGGGTGGGGACACAGATGCAAACCCTATCACCAGGCCTGTTGAGTCAACTCCTTTCCATAAACACATGCAAAACTTCGAAGCTGTCAGTAAAGCCTCACCCATCACCCCCTCTTCCACCAATCCCACCTCCAGTCATGGCCAGAGAAGACACAAGACAGCAGTTCAAATCACTGTCTTGTGAGGCTGTCCTTTCTACTAGGAGCTGAGTTGTGTATACCAATGGTGACCTCAATTGTGTACAACGGATCCCTCCCATTTTGGAAGTTGCCCTCCCAGCTCTGGTTTCCCCAGCTGTAACATGGATAAGGTTGTGCGAGATCATTCCCAAGGCTCTATCCATCTTTGATATCCTCTGACTGAATACAGGCATTCTACGGAAGGACTGGAGTTGGGCTCTGTCCCAGAACAAATTGTTACACTTAGATGCTCTTATTTGTGTTCCTGCCCTTGAAAAAAAAAAAAAAAAAAAAAAACGGTGTCTTCATCCTGGCTAATTCATCTAACTTCCGGCTTGTCCTGTGTTCCAGAATATCACAGCTATTTGGCAACTCTCGAAACAATTTTCTGGGTTTTGTTTGTACATTTGTCTTCCTTAGGACACACCTTGACTCGGAAGGACATTTTCTAGATCATTTAAGTAACGGACTCTTCCAAGACCATCTCTTAAATCACCAAAGTCTGGTTGAATTTCCTTGCCGGCTATTATCAACGGGAACGTGCTGTCCTCTGCTGCTCTTACTAGTCCAGCCCACATGGAAGATCTTGTTTAATGTTGTTACTTGAAAGTAATTTCATCAATGAGGAAAGGAAGAATGCAGATGTTAGATTCTCTCAAGGCCATTACGATATCGCAGAAGAGATTAGCTATCTCGGGCGAGGAGAAGGAATAGGAATGACCGATAGGAAACAATAGGTATTTAAGTTTAGGAGTCCAAAACACCACTGGCTCAGAGATGCCAAATAAACAATTAGTTTTCTCAAACCAGGCCACTTTGGGAAGGCTGAGCACTGCTGGTTTTCTCTGAGCCTCCACATTGTACCTTCTTTTCCATGTTCCTATGCAATTTGAAAGGTAGCAAGGGCTTGAAAGATTTCTCAATCCCAGCACTTTGGGAGGCTGAGGTGGGCAGATCACAAGGTCAGGAGATCAAGACCATCCTGGCCCACATGGTGAAATCCCATGTGTACTAAAAATACAAAATACCCAGGCTAGAGTGTGGTGGCACAATCGTAGCTTACTGCAGCCTCCACCTCCTAGCCTCAAGCGATCCTCGCACCTCAGCCTCCCAAGTAGCTGAGGCTACAGGCGTGTACCACCATGCAGTGGCCCACACCTGTAACCCCAGCACTTTGGGAGGCCGAGACAGGTGGATCACTGGAGGTCAGGAGTTCAAGACCAGACTGACCAACACGGAAAACCCCATCTCTAGATCTCTAGTAAAAATACAAAAAAAAAAAAAAAAAAAAATTAGCCGGGCGCAGTGGCAGGTGCCTGTCATCCCAGCTACCCAGGAGGCTGAGGCAGGAGAATCGCTTGCACCCGGGAGGCGGAGGTTGCAGTGAGCCGAGATTGCACCACTGCACTGCAGCCTGGGAAAAAGAGCGAGACTCCATCTCAAAATAAATCAATAAGAAATTACAATGCTCAAAAAAACTTTTTTTTTCTATTTTTTTTTTTCTTTTTGAGACGGCATCTCACTCTGTCGCCCAGGCTGGGGTACAGTGGTACCCCACTGGAGGTTGAAGTGATTCTCCAGCCTCAGCCTCTGGAGTAGCTGGGATTTTAGATGTGTGCTACTATGCCCAGCTATTTCTTTCTTTCTTTCTTTCTTTCTTTTTTTTAAGTAGAGACAAGGTTTCACCATGTTGGCCAGGCTGGTCTTG
Source organism: Rhinopithecus roxellana (assembly GCF_007565055.1). Taxonomy (NCBI): domain Eukaryota; kingdom Metazoa; phylum Chordata; class Mammalia; order Primates; family Cercopithecidae; genus Rhinopithecus; species Rhinopithecus roxellana. Next base: position 6,257,083 of record NC_044570.1, read on the forward strand.
AACTCCTGACCTCAAGCGATCCACCCACCTCAGCCTCCCAAAGTGCTGGGATTCCAGGCACGAGCCACCACACCCAGCCTGTAATTGTCTTTTCAAATCTCTCTCTTATGTAAATCCACATTTGTTTTTATTTGACTCCCCAGAAAACCAGCAAACACCCCTTCCTGGCTGCCCATCCACTCAACACCAAAAGAGAAAAATATCTTTGCCTCTCTCTGTGTCTCTGTCTGTCTGTCTCTCTCTCTCACACACACACAGACACACACACACACACACACACACAGAGAGAGAGAGAGAGAGAGAGAGAGAGAGAGAGAGAGAGAGAGAGAGAGAGAGAGAGAGAGAGAGAGAGACGAAGAACCTAGGAGCTAGAAGGAGAACCCCTGAAGTCTAAATGAAATTATTTACAAAAAGGAAAGAGAGAACAGGACCAATTTCCCTTTTAGCATCACAAATGCCAGCATCAATGGTGCTGAAATAAAGGCTGAGCTCTTTTTTTTCTTTCTTTTTTTTTTTAAAGGTGGGGTCTCACTGTGTTGCCCAGGCTAGAGTGAAGTGGGGGCAATCTCAGCTCACTGCAGCCTCAAACGCCTGGGCTCAAGGGATTCTCCTTCCTCAGCCGTCAGAGTAGCTGGGACTGCAAGCACGCACCACCACACCTGGATAATTTATTTTTATTTTTGTAGAGATGAGTGTCTTGCCATGTTGCCCAGGCTTCAAACGATCCTCCCAGCTTCAGGCAATGCTCCCACCACGGCCTTCCAAGGCGCTGGGGACTACAGGCACGAAGCACTGAGCCCAGCCAACCTCTCTCATTTCCAGCAGTCTCTGTGGGTCAGCTTATGAAGCCGTGTCTACACCTTAAATCACCTTATCACATAACAAACCAGAGTCCTAGGAAAGGGAGGGCAGGATCCCTTTTTTGCAAAGAAAGAAAGAGGAACCCAGAGAGAGGAAACCACTTGATATCACAGACTGAAGACCTGCAGGAAAGAAAGTGCGCTTGGGGGTGCTTGTGTTGACCCTTGGTGGGGGTGGTCTGCAGGGGAGAGGGGAAGCGCCCTCAACAGTGAATGTCCCAGTGTCAGTGCTGCCCGTGGAATCCCTGACTCAGCAAAAGACATCTCCATCCACCAGCCCCGCTTTCCATGCTACACAGACAAGCTGCTGCTGACGAGGTGACGATGGCTGATCACTATGACATAACGGAAGCTCATCCAACGGCGAGCAAGCAGAGACGATTTATCCAGCAGCCACCTTCCCTTGCCTTTAGCAACAATGCAAAAGCGGGAATCCCAGGAGAAACCTCTGATAGGAGAATCAGGGAAGACGGCGGGCACGCCCTCATTAGAGGCTGTCCACATTCTAAAGCTGTAGGAGGCTCACGAGAAGTGGGGCACCCCCGGGATTGGTTAGGACGGTGTATAACTGAGGCATGGTGGGTATAGACACGGTGTATACACGAGGACTTCTTATCCACCAGCCTTCATGGGGTTCTGCCTATAACTCCCTAATCTTCTCATCGTTCTCTGACCTGCCTGATACCTATTAAATTTCTTCAATCAACTAGAGTCTATTTCTGTTGCTTGCAACCAACAACTGTATGTAACCCTTAACCGTCAACCTATAAGTTGATTCCAATTCATTCCCAATGGTTTGCAAATAGATACCTTTTCGCAGCCAATTCCCTTTACACACCCTCTGTGTACCTCTGACCTGTAGGCTACACTCCTCCACATTGACTTGCTGGTTTAATGGATTGGTACATTTTTAATCTCTCCCAATAATGTGTCCATGGGCCATCTAGAGTTGATGCTACCAGTTTCCATCCTTAACAGATAATCCTTTTGCCCGATACCCTGAAACCTGTCAGTATTATCCATTTTCTTTGTATGTTTGCCAAACATATGGGCAATTATGACGTCTTTTTTATAATGATGTTGTATTTGTTTCGTTATCTGGCATGTTGATTTTCTTTTCACAAACACACTGACTATGTGTCATTATTCGATACAGCGTATGTTGCTGAGGTCAGGTGTATAGGGAAATGTTATTTCTTAGCAAAGGATTAAAAAAAGTTTGTATTTTAAAGAGAAAAAAAAGGTGCCATGGGGGACACCTGAGAAGACTTCTGAGCTCTCAGACACTGAGGGTTTCATTACCAGTTTCAGCTGCTGCTCTGACACCCACCGGAAAAGTGGCCAGAGAGACCACAGGTGCACGGCTGCCGCAACCCCCCAGGACCGACTCTGCAAGGATACTGAGGCAGACTCATCCCTGGGAGGAGCAGCACCACTCCTAACTTTGGATCCATGATCCCTGGCAGCCGTGCCAACAAGCTATGCAAACAGCATGGCAGCCTGAGTTCTCTCTCTCTCATCTCCTTCACTTTCTGCGGCATGAACAGAGCTGTGCTAGGGTCAGAGCTGCCGCACAGTCAGATCTGCAGTGAGGTCCGAGCTGCAGTGTGGTCACACCTGCAGTGTGGTGACAGCTGCAGTATGCTTAGAGCTGCCGCACAGTCAGATCTGCAGTGAGGTCCGAGCTGCAGTGTGGTCACACCTGCAGTGTGGTGACAGCTGCAGTATGCTTAGAGCTGCCGCACAGTCAGATCTATGGTATGGTCAGCACTGAGGTCTGGTCAGAGCTGCAGGGTGGTCAAAGCTGAAGTCTGATCACATCTAGGGTATGGTCAGAGCTGCACTATGGTTACAGCTGAAATGTAGTCAGATCTACAGTAGGCTCAGAGCTGTGGCATGGTCAGACCTGCAGCATGGTAAAAGCTGCGGTATGGTCGGAACTGAGATATGGTCAGAGTTGCGGTATAATCCCAGCTGCAGTACAGTCAGAGCTGAGATAGGATCAAAGCTGTGCTAGGGTCAGAGCTGTGGTAGGGTCAGAGCTGCAGTATGATTCCAGCTGCAGTCTAGTGAGATCGACAGTATAGTCAGAGCTATGGTAGAGTCAGAGCTGTGCTATGGCCACATCTGTGGTATGGTCAGAGCTGTGCTGTGGTCAGAGCTGCGGTATGGTCCGAGCTAAGTTACGGTCAGAGCTGCTGTACACTCAGAGCTGCGGTATGATCGGAGCTGTGCTGCGGTAGGAGCTGCAATATGGTCACAGCTGCAGCATAGTCCAATCTGTAGTAAAGTCAGAGCTGGGGTATAGTCAGAGCTGTGCCATGGACAGGGTCCCGGTATGGTCAGAGCTGCAGTATAATCAGATCTACAGCATAGTCAGAGCTGGGGTATAGTCAGAGCTGGGGTATGGTCAGAGCTTTGCTATGGTCAGAGCTGCAGTGTAATCAGATCTACATCATAGTCAGAGCTGCGGTATGTGATCGGAGCTGTGCTGCGGTAGGAGCTGCAATATGGTCACAGCTGCAGCATAGTCCAATCTGCCGTAAAGTCAGAGCTGGGGTATAGTCAGAGCTGTGCCATGGACAGAGCCCCGGTATGGTCAGAGCTGCAGTATAATCAGACCTACAGCATAGTCAGAGCTGGCATATTGTCAGAGCTTTGCTATGGTCAGAGCTGTGGTATGGTCAGAGCTGCAGTGTAATGAGACCTACAGCATAGTCAGAGCTGGGGTATGGTCAGAGCTTTGCTATGGTAAGAGCTGCAGTATAATCAGATCTACAGCATAGTCAGAGCTGGGGTGTAGTCAGAGCTGTGCTATGGACAGAGCTGTGGTATGGTCAGAGCTGCAGTATAATCAGACCTATAGACTAGTCAGAGCTGGCATATAGTCAGAGCTATGCTATGGTCAGAGCTGCAGTGTAATCAGACCTACAGCCTACTAAGATCTTCAGCATAGTCAGAACTGGCGGATACTCAGAGCTATGCTATGGTCAGACCTGTGGTATGATCAGAGCTGCAGTACGACCAGAGCTGCGGTATGTTCAGATCTGCAGTCCAGTGAGCTATGCAGTAAAGTCAGAGCTGTGGTATACTCAGAGCTGTGTTATGGTCAGAGCTGCAGTATGGTCACAGCTACAGTATAGAGTTTGAGGCTGCAGTGAGCTACAATTGCACCACTGTACTCCAGTCTGAGCGACAGAGCAGGACCCCTTCTCAAAATAATAATAAGATTAATAATAATCGTTCAGTTTTGCAATTCTTTTCTAACAAATATAAAATAGTACTAACGTATAATGACTCTAACCCATCAGTCTCTCTCCTGCTGCTTGCCAACTTCAGCTGCCAACTTCAGCGTCCACCTATGTGGCAAATGCCACCTCTACTGACAGAGGACTCAGTAGAGCATGAGGACTTTGAGAGCTCTGTTAGATAAATCAAAGATTCACAGCTCTGATCGTATATTCAACCACCCAAATTGAATCCAACATAAGCAGATGGTTTGTAAGTGCTATGGTTAGAATATGGTTTGCCCGTACCAAAAGTCATGTTGAGGCTGGGTTCCCAAGGTAACAGCATTTAGATGAGGCTCTGCCCTCATGGATGGATTAATCCCTCCATGAATTAATCAAGTAATGGGTTCTGAAAGGTGTGGGTGAGTTACCACCAGAGCAGGTCCGTGATCAAAACCCAGGTTGTTTTTCTCCCACGAGCCTCTGTGTCACAGGAGGCCTGCCCCATCTCAAAACTCCCCAGAGAGAGTCCCCACTAGCAAGAAGGTCCTCGCCAGATGCAGCTCCTCATCCTTGGACTTCCCAGCCTCCAGAACTCTCATAAATATATTTCTTTTCACTGTAGATTACCAAGTCTTAGGTATCCAGTCACAGCAACAACAAACAAACTAAGACAGGGAGTGTTCCAATATGCCACACGGTGAGTTTCATTTTACATCCACTCTGTCATGCTTCTGCTAGATGGCCTGATTTGTCTATAACCACCAGCTCTTTTAAGATGGCCCTAAATTTTTTTTTAGAATTTTAAGGCAATGAATGCCCCGGGAAGGTTTAAAAACTCACACAGCGTGTCAAAATTGATTTCAATCAAATACCAACCCTTTCCTTCAGAATTTCTCTGAGCTTCTGTCAGAATACAAGTCATCCAGGGAAGGAGGAAGGATCTTAGGCTTTTACAGAGTGATCTTAGGCAAAGATTTCTTCCCTCTTCAAGTTTCTCCTCAGTTTAGTGGGGACGTGGAAGAAGAGCGTGATGATGTCTGTAGAAGATTCTGCCCACTGACACCTTCTTCACTGTAGGTAGATCTGTGTCATCAGTCATTCCCTCTTTTCACCAAATTTACAGCATTCTTTTCAAAATAGTCCTCCAGACCACGAGACACTGAGTCCACCCCTAGGTAGAAAACCCCTAGCAATAGTCACACATATGTCACCAATACTATGGACAAGAAGGCTCCCAGATACCTGGTTGACAAGACCTGCAAATGGGAAACTTCTGAAATGTCCATCAGCAGCAGAGCGCGTAAATAAGCCGCGATGTGTTCACCCAAGAAAATGCTAAACATCATGGACAATGAACCAGCTATACGGAGACACCATGACATGGATGAATCTTAGGCAGAAAAGGCTGAATTATACTCTCAGCCCCCAAAATCACATACTCTATGATGTATTTGCAGGAAGTCTGAAGATGGTCAACAACTACCAGCAGCATGAGAAGACGGTGATGGCAGCAGGGGCACGGTGACTGTCAGCAGGTATGTGTGTGGGGCTCTCCAGGGAGCGGCTGATGGTGAGTCACCATCTGGACTTCAGTGGGTTTATGGTAGTTTCATTTGTGGAAATAACCAGGGCATGCTCTTTCGATCTAAGAACACTTTCCATCCATGCTGCGCATTAATACGTTACAAAAGAGCCCTCCACGCATTCCTTACCTACAAATTTTTTTTGTTTTTTGTTTTGAGATGGAGTCTTGCTCTGTCACCCAGGCTGGAGTGCAGTGTCGCGATCTCGACTCACTGCAAGCTCCGCCTCCCGAGTTCACACCATTCTCCTGCCTCAGCCTCCCGAGTAGCTGGGACTACAGGCACCCACCACCACGCCAGGCTAATTTCTGTATTTTTAGTAGAGACAGAGTTTCATTGTGTTAGCCAGGATGGTCTCGATCTCCTGACCTCGTGATCTGCCCATCTTGGTCCCCCAAAGTGTTGGGATTACAGGAGTGAGCCACTGCACCCGCCAACCAATGAATCTTAATTCTCTCGCATGGTAAACTAAGGACAAGCACCAGCAAGGAAAAGATAAGACTTAGTGCACAATTAACCGAATTAAAACACACCAGTGTAATCTCCCGAGAGAGTGAGGGATCTCACTGCCAGCCCTGCCAGCTACCCTCACAGACACAGTAAGAATGCCTCTGATTTCTTCATGTTTTCCCAAGAAGGAAGCCCGCCAGGGCATGGTTACCTCCAGTGCCTGTCGTTGGTAGATGCTGCATTCTGCACCAGATCCCCTTGGGAAAAAAACAACAACAACAGATGAACCGGGCTTACAGGCAGCAGAACAAAGACGGAGGAAGGATAGAAACTCATTCTTCTCCCCGTTCTTCCCACTTACCCAGTGCTTGACGTCAATCAAAGTCTGCTTTCTGAGCTTCTAGTTTCTCTCTTACAGTCTCAAAAGTAGACTACGTGACTCTTGTGTCATGAGTATGTCTAACTAGTCGTTGGAGCAAAAACAAAACAAATCTAGCATTTCAGTTGATTAATTCTATATTCTTACATAGGCTATATTAACACAATGTTGGGAATTTCCCTCTTCCCCACTCCAAAATGCCGCAGAAGTCATTCCCCAGTGTAGGTGGTGTGACTAAATTTATACTTGTCACATACTTCAATGTGTTGCATTAGCCTGAAATCATAATTAAAACAAGATTCGGAACTAAAGTTGGGGCTTGCATCCGCTATGACCTTACAATTTGCCTAAGCCCAAATTCTTCCTTGGCAGCACAAAATTGACACTTTTCTGAAACTCAGGTTGTTCCCCGACACGGGAGAACAGCCTGCCTGCTGAAATGAAGGGGTGACACTTGGACTGCAGCCTGGCTCTCTGAGACCTTCAGGAGCAGAGAAGAGAAGGATAACTGCACGGCAGGGTAAGGCGATATCAAACAGAGGCACGTTGCTCCCCAGACAAATGTGATGAACCTCCAAATCTGACATTTCTAGAAGGTAAACAAACTCAGCTGAGCTGTCTGCATTCCCTGGAGCATCCCTGAAGGTCTTTGCTGTCTGCTTTGAAGATGGTGACTCAGTGCTTCCTACAATGCAATTTATTCCAAGGGCTGCAAAGGCACAGTTGAAAAGCCGACCCTACCATCAGCATCAAAGCTCCCTCAGGAAACAACAGGGCTGATGGCACCTCAGCTAGATGTGTGTCTAATTACTATCAAAGAGTCAGAATCAAGATTACCAGGAACCCAGTCCATCCTCACCCTGCTTGCTTCCTGTGGGCAGAAGCCCAGTGGTCACAAGCTCTCAGCCACACTGAGTGAAGCTGGAAACCCAGCACTGTCATAAACTTTTCCAAGCAAGCACAGCTACTCATGAAACCCTCTAGGTCTCAGTTTGTGCACTTGCAATTTTGGGTAATAATGGTGTAAGCATGATGAGAAGGCTGTAAAATTAAACGAGGCAACACACACAAAGGAAGCTCTTGGGATAGCCCCTTAGACACTGCAAGAACTGGGTAAATGTCAACTATCGCAGTTATTATTTTAGTTATTAACAGGAGTGAGCTCTGCCTCCAGTTCCCCAAGTTACCCTGAGCTGTAAAATCCAGGAGCCTCCTACCTCTGGCTGACACAAATGAATCTCACAAACATCACATTGGGCAGAAAAAGCCAAATTATACCTTCAACCCACAAAAGCAATCAACAACTGGGACTTCTGCTGAACAAAACTGGGATAGGCAACACTTGGGACTGTCCTTACCACCTCTCAACTGTATTCCATGGCCTCCCTTCTCCCTAGCTCTTGAAACGTCAGGTCCTGCCACTGGGAACTGTTGCCACGGCGCCCCAACAAAGTCTGCCCCCATGTGGTTGGCCCTAGGAACTTATTTCTTCGACCCGCCATGTCTTCTCAACCTGCCATCAGAAAGTATTCAACACCGGCTGAGTGCGGTGGCCCACACCTGTAATCCCAGCAATTTGGGAGGCCAAGGTGTGAGGATTGCCTGAGGTCAGGAATTCAAGGCTAGCCTAGGCAACATCACTGTGTTGCTCAGGTAGGAGTGCAGTGGTGCAGTCGTGGCTCCCTGTAGCCTCAAACTCCTAGGCTCGAGCAATCCTCCCACCTCAGCCTTCAAAGTAGCTGGGACTACAAGTGTGCACCATTGCACCTGGCTATTTTTTGTTTATTTTTTGTACAGATGAAGGTCTCAGCATTACAATATTAGCCAGCTGTGGTGGCACACACCTGTGGTTCCAGACACTCAGAAGGCTGAGTTGAGGGGATATCTTGAGCCCAGGAGTTCAAGGGGGCTGCGAGCTATGATCATGCCACTGCACTCCAGCCTGGACAGCAGAGTAAGACTCTGTCTCAAAGAAGAAAGAAAAAGGTATCTGTCACTGAGCTCTCAATACCACAAGTATACAAGCATCTTGTTGTGAGCTGGTTAATTTGATCCCTCCAAATAAGACCATTTTCAGCTCATGTGGCGAGACCTCAGATCTCTCCATGGGATACCTTTAATAAGGAATTCTTAGGACACTCAAGTTTCAGTAGTATCCAGCTCTGATCTTTAATCTTACTAGACTTAAATGTGGTCATCCCCACAGCACACCCAGGGAACATGTCCTGGAAAATATCTTCATTGGGACATTTTCCTTAGTCTGTCCACTCTGTGTCTAGACCACCCTGAACAGATTGCTTGGGAAACAAGCAAAATTAAGCTGCTTCCTCTTTATATGAACACCCTTGATACAAGTGCCAAATAATTTGGTAAATCCTGCACCAAGGAATACAAGGTAGAAAATGCTCGTGGAACTAAGGGTCTATATCATTAGCTAGTGTGTTTTGCACAAAGAAGTGTTTTCATTGTATGAACACACTGCTGAACAAAGTAATTCGATGGAAAGTAAATCATCGATACATGTATTAGTCAGGACAGACCAGGTGACGCTGCTATAACAAACAACCCCAGAATCTCAGCAGCTAACATCACCGAAGTCTGTTTCTCACCCGTACTACCTGCTCACCAATGGGATCTTCACTCTTTGTCATCTTAAGACTAGGACCCAGGGCTCTAAAGCAGCCCTGTTCTGGAATACTTCCAGTCTCAGGGAGGGAGAGAGAGAACAAAAGATGTTCTCCAAATAGGAATGCTTTTACACTGTTGAGTGTAAATTAGTTCAACCACTGTGGAAGACAGTGGGGGCAATTCTTCAAGGATCTAGAACCAGAATGCCATTTGACCCAGCAATCCCATTACTGGGCTTGTACCCAAAGTATTGTAAATCATTCTACTATAAAGACACATGCACACGTATGTTTATAGCAGCACTGTTTACAATAGCAAAGACTTGGAACCAAACCAAATGCCCATCAGTGATAGACTGGATAAAGAAAATGTGGCCCATAGACACCATGGAATACTACGCAGCCATAAAAAAGAATGAGTTCATGTCCTTTGCAGGGACATGGATAAAGCTGGAAGCCATCCTTCTCAGCAAACGAACACAGGAACAGAAAACCAAACACTGCATGTTCTCACTCCTAAGTGGGAGTTGATCAATGAGAACACATGGACACAGGGAGGGGAACATCACACACCAGGGCCTGTCACGGATGTTGAGAGTGATGGGAGGGAGAACATTAGGACAAATAGCTAATGCATGTGCAGCTTAAAACCTAGATGACAGGTTGATGGGTGCAGCAAACCATCAAGGCACATATACACCTATGTAACAAACCTGCACGTTCTGCAGATGTATCCCAGAACTTAAAGTAAAATAAATTTTTTTTAAAAAATTATGTAATTATGTTCTCCAAATACAACCATGAGCCAAGCTTCTGATAGGAAGTGACACATCTCACTTCTGCTCAAATTCAGAGTCCATGGTGGTGTCCGAATTTAGTGGCATGGAAAAGTGCGATTCTCTGAAGCTAGGGGCACCTGTATTTGTAAGCAAAGAAAAAATTCTACTGTAGAAGAAAATAAAAAATGGTTAGTCCTCTACTACTCAGCTGTATTCTGCTAACAGAAGGGGAAAAGTTGAAGCTTTTGAGACAAATCACCCGAAAAAAAAAAAAAAAGCCATCAGAAAATAATATGTTCTTGATCTAGAAATTTCAAGGGCAGTTTTATGCCAGGAGAGGGCTATGAAAATGCATCCCTGGCTTTTATGGGGTTTGGAGGAATAAAAACATTCCCCTCTGTATATGACACAAAATCAAAGGTAATAGATGTTTCTAAAAAATTCCCCATTATACTTCTGTAACGAAAAAGAAGAATAGCTCAGCTGAGAGATGTCAACAGCACCTATTTTCACAAGCTGACAACAAAACATCCCTCCTCAAAATCCCAGCCACTACAAATGTTTAGGGCCATGTATCTTAATGCTCCTATATTTAAAGTGTCAGGAGGACGTGAATTTTTAATTAAACCAGCCTCGTAAAAAAGGCCTCACACATTATATGTGGTTGGTTGCCAAATGGAAGACAAGTGCTCGGGAATAATGTGTTTCCTTTAGGAGACGGGTCAGCAGGTATCGTAGAGATTTGCAGTCTGAATCTTCCTTCCCATAGAAATCTAAACCTTTCGGGGTTTTGGTTTCCAACCGTACCTCCCAAATCTCCAACTGAGCCTACGTGCCAGGCTTTTGAGGAGTGTATTAGTTGGCTAAGGCTGCCACAACAAACGACCACAGACTGGGTGGCTTAAACAGTATACATTTATTTCCCGAAGTCCTGGAGGCTGAAAGTCTGAGATCCAGGTGTGGGCAGGGCTGGTCCCTCCTGAGGCCTCTCTCCTGGGCTTGGAGATGCCGTCTTCTCCCTGTGTCCTCACAGGCTCGTCCCTCTGTGTCTGTGTCCTCATCTCCTCCTCTTATGGGATATCTTAGTCCATCTCAGGCTGCTATCACAGAATACTGTAGACTGGGTGGCTTGTGAACAACAGACATTGATTCTCCCACAGTCCTGGAGGCTAGAAGTCTGAGCTCAATGAATGGGCAGGCTGGTTCCTCCTGAGGCCTCTCTCCTGGGCTTGGAGACGCTGTCTTCTCCCTGTGTCCTCACAGGCTCGTCACTCTGTGTGTCTCTGTGTCCTCATCTCCTCTTCTTATGGGATGTCTTAGTCCATCTCAGGCTGCTGTCACAGAATACCACAGACTGGGTGGCTTATAAACAACAGACATTGATTCTCCCACAGTCCTAGAGACTAGAAGTCTGAGATCCAGGTGTGGGCAGGGCTGGTTCCTCCTGAGGCCTCTCTCCTGGGCTTGGAGATGCCGTCTTCTCCATGTCCTCACAGGCTCGTCCCTCTGTGTGTGTCTGTGTCCTCATCGCCTCTTGTTATAAAGACACTATTCCTATAAGATCAGGGCTCACCCTAATAACCTCATTGTGCCTTAATCATCTCTTTAAAGAGACCCCATCTCCAAACACAGTCACATTCTGAAGTCCTGGGGATCAAGACTTCCATGTACAAAATTGGAGACGCAGTTTGGCCCATAACAGGCAGTTAATGACCCCAGGAGCCCAAAATGAGAGGTGTTGCTTCAGGAAACCTGTAAAACTCATCCAACATGTCTCTACTCCCCTCTCCCTACCCTACAGTCCTGATTTGGTCAGTTGGTTGCCCCTCCAGCCCCAATCTCTCTCCCAATCTCGGGTGTCTTTAGGAAGAGTTAACAGAGAACCCAAGTGTGAGCACTTGTTTCTGAAGAGTCTGTTGTCTGGAATATTTATGCTGTCAGAAGGAAGATGTGATTTCTGTAAGAGAGGAAGATAAGCCATCCCGGAGGTTTGGAGAGGACGACAGAAAGATTGATGTGGAATGCCTGGTAGACTTTCAATCATGTCATTTCCAACCACACCTCCCAAATCTCCAAATGAGCATATGTGTCAGGCTTTTGAGGAGTATATTAGTTGGCTAAGGCCGCCGTTACAAAGGACCACAGACCAGGTGACTTAAATAGATATTTATTTTCCAGAGTCCTGGAGGCTGGAAGTCTGAGATCAAGGCATTGCAGGGCTGGTCCCTCCTGCAGCCTCTCTCCTTGGCTTGTAGATGCCATCTTCTCCCTGAGACCTCACAGGGTCGTCCATCTGTGTGTGTCTGTGTCGTCGTCTCCTCATTTCAGTCATACATGAAAAGATAGCTATGAGAATGGGGCCCTGTCTTAATCTGTTTTATGTTGCTATCAAGGAATACCTGAGGCTGGGTGTTTGATGAAGAAAAGCAGTTCATTTGGCTCACAGTTCTGCAGGCTGTACAAGAAGCATAGCACCAGCATCTTCTTTTCAAGGACCTTGAGGACCTCAAGGAGCTTCCACTCATGATGGAAGGCAGCGGGGAGCCCGTGTGCAGAGATCACACAGAGACACAGGAAGAGAGAGAGACGGGTTGGATGTGCCAGACTCTTCTGACAAGCATCTCTTGAGGGAATCAATGGAGTGAGAACTTACTCAGCCCTGAGGGAGGGCATTAATCTATTCAGAAGGGATCCACCCCCAGGACCCAAACATCTCCCACTACCCCTACCTCCAACACTGGAGATCAAATTTCAACATGACATTTGATGAGAGCAAATAACCCATATCCAAACTACGGAAACTCCCAAAGGTTCGCGGTTTCACGGACACATATTGAATTTTTCCCAAAGCCATTGCCTTCCTTGAGCGTCAATGGAACAAAGAGTAGTCCCCCCAAATACACAAGATCAACACAGCTCTTGATCAGTCTCTGAGGAAACAGAATTATCTCCTCTGTGATGAATTCCTGGCTCTGTACAGAATTTCACCCCAAAATATAGCTCCTTTGTGAAATGATTGTTTTAAATTAAAAACCCTTAGAGATCAAAAGGCCTTGGAAGGGACTTTTCCCATATTGACATAAACACCTGAGACATCCACCAAGTAAAACACTTCTTTTTTTCCTTTCTATATTAGTCTATTCTCACGCTGCTAATGAAGACATACCCATATCTGAGACTAGGTAATTTATATAGGAAACAAGTTTAATGGACTCACAGTTCCACATGGCTGGGGAGGCCTCACAATCATGGTGGAAGACAGACAAAGGAGGAGAAAAAGCACATCTTCCATGGCGGCAGGCAAGAAGGCATGTGCAGAGGAACCTGCCTTTCTAAAACCATCAGATCCTGTGAGACTTAATCACTATCATAACAACAACACAGGAAGCACCTGCCCCCATCATTCAATGACCTCCCACAGGGTCCCTCCCTTAGCATGTGGGGATTATTACAATTCAAGGTGAGATGCGAGTGGGGACACACAGCCAACCCAAATCACTTTCCCTCCCTCCCTGGGAACTTCTTCTTGATTACAGGAAAGAATGCTAAGACATAAGCCCGCTGGAACAGACCTTTTTTCAAAGTAATGACTGGTCTCCAAGGAGTATTTAATTTCCAAAGAGAACCATTAATAAGTCAATGTCTGTTTCCTCCCCCTATTCATTCTCCCAAGTATCCATTCAATCTTCCTAGTCATCACTTATTACCGCTCAACAGAATCACCTACATTCTCCATGTCCCCTCTCGCCATCTGAAAGGAGGTGACATTGGGATATTGAGTGTTCACTCTGCGATTCTCCTCATGCTAACAGTTAAAATAAAAAAAAAAAATTGTGTGTCTTTTCTCTTATTAATCTGCCTCATGATGAGTTGATTTTCAGCAAGCCCCACAAGGGCAAAGGAGAAGATCTCCCTTGGGAAAAAGCCAAAATTGCTGCTAGGCGAGAAACTGTCAGGGAAAGAAGTGTGTGCTGAGAGCGAGCATCCGTTTCTTTCACCATGCATCGTGCGGATGGCCAAGGGCAGCTCTGAAAATACTTGTGAAGAAAAGAACACAACGAAGAAGCTGGGATAGAGAGGCACCTGCCTGGAAAGGGAATAAATATGGTCATTGTTGGGCGTTTCCTTACCATGGTGGGTTAGTCTCCTGAAAACGATATGTTCATGCCCTCATCCCTGGAACCGAGAGTCAGAGGCATTGGAACCAGACTGAATGGATCTTGAATAGGGCGTTGGGTAAAACGAGGCTGAGACTGACTGGGCTGCCTTCCCAGGAGGTGAGGCATGCGCACTCACAGAATGAGATAGGAGGTCGGCACAAGATACAGGTCACAAAGACGCTGCTGATAAAACAGGTTGCAGTCAAGAAGCCGGCCAAATCCCACCAAATCCAAGACGGCAAAGAGAGCAACCTCTGGTCATCCTCACTGCTCTTTCTACGCTAATTATAACGTGTTCGCCTGCTAACAGACACCCCCACCAGCGCCGTGACAGTTTACAAATGCCGTATGGCAATGACCCAAAGTTACCCTATATGGTCTAAAAGGGGGAGGAACCTTCAACTCTAGGAAATCTCCTCCACTATGTGGAAAAACTCATCAATAAGCCACCTTGTTCAGCACATCATCAAGAAATAACCATAAAAATAGCCAAACAGCAGCCTTCAGGGCCACTCGGCAATGGAGCAGGTATATTCTTTATTTCTTTATTTATTTTTTTTTTTTTTTTGAGATGGAGTTTCAGTCTTGTTGCCCAGGCTGGAGTGCAGTGGTGCGATCTCAACTCACTGCAATCTCCATCTCCCGGATTCAAGCGATTCTCCTGCCTCGGCCTCCCAAGTTGCTGGAATTACAGGCCTGTGCCACCACGCCTGGCTGATTTTGTATTTTTAACAGAGACGAGGCTTCACTGTGTTGGTCAGGCTGGTCTCGAACTCTTGGCCTCAAGTGATCCACCTGCCTCGGCCTCCCAAAGTGTTGGGATGACAGGCGTGAGCCACTGTGCCGGGCCTATTCCTTTACTTTCTTAATAAACTTGCTTTCACTCTATGGACTTGCCCCGAATTCTTTCTTGCCTTCTTTTCTTGGGGTCTGGAAAGGGACTTTTTTTTTTTTTTTTTTTTTTTTTTGATACAAAGTCTCGCTCCGTCACCCAGGCTGGAGTTCAGTGGCGTGATCTCAGCTCACTGCAAGCTCCGTCTCCTGCGTTCACGCCATTTTCCTGCCTCAGCCTCCAGAGTAGCTGGGACTACAGGCGCCCGTCACCACGCCCGGCTAATTTTTTGTATTTTTAGTAGAGACGGAGTTTCACCATGTTAGCCAGGATGGTCTCGATCTGCTGACCTCGTGATCCGTCCGCCTCGGCCTCCCAAAGTGCTGGGATGACAGGTGTGAGCCACCGCGCCCGGCCCGAGAAGGACCCATTTTAGTAACAATAGGATGGTGACCTACAGGACCAGGACATAGGCCTCTCCTGATAACCCAATCCTAGGGCAGCCCTGTGCAGATTCAGGACCAAACATCCTTCTAGCAAGCTCTCAATACTCTTCTCTGTAGACACATCAAGCTCTGTGCCAGGCCAAGCAAAGCAGACGCCGACTGTCCCCTGCAGGGTATCTGGCACGGACAAGCACTCTCTGACGTCTCTTCGCATGTTCGCCTAAGGATCTGCTTATGCAACTGCGAGAAGAGGAGAATCCTGTGTTTCTTCCTTATGTGCCATGACAGGAAGAGTGGGAGTTGGCTGGTGTGGAGATAAGCTCTGTAATACGCCAGGAAGATCCAGCGATGTTCTCTTACCCCTCCTTTTCTTTCCACGCTGCAAGTCCCTTCCAAGGATACCAAGATTGGAAGTCATAACCGTAAAGCAGGAACGCGACGTGGGTTTGCATGTTAACGGCACGAATCCACACTAACTGGAGAAAGGATGGGATGG